>NC_069505.1:175315092-175365092 GCF_027579735.1 Bombina bombina
CATTGCGTACATCAACCATCAGGGGGGAACAAGGAGTTCCCTGGCGATGGAAGAAGTGACCAAAATCATTCTATGGGCGGAGTCTCACTCCTGCCACCTGTCTGCTATCCACATCCCAGGAGTGGAAAATTGGGAAGCGGATTTTCTGAGTCGTCAGACATTGCATCCGGGGGAGTGGGAACTCCATCCGGAAATCTTTGCCCAAGTCACTCAACTGTGGGGCATTCCAGACATGGATCTGATGGCCTCTCGTCAGAACTTCAAAGTTCCTTGCTACGGGTCCAGATCCAGGGATCCCAAGGCGGCTCTAGTGGATGCACTAGTAGCACCTTGGACCTTCAAACTAGCTTATGTATTCCCGCCGTTTCCTCTCATCCCCAGGCTGGTAGCCAGGATCAATCAGGAAAGGGCGTCGGTGATCTTGATAGCTCCTGCGTGGCCACGCAGGACTTGGTATGCAGATCTGGTGAATATGTCATCGGCTCCACCATGGAAGCTACCTTTGAGACGAGACCTTCTTGTTCAAGGTCCGTTCGAACATCCGAATCTGGTCTCACTCCAGCTGACTGCTTGGAGATTGAACGCTTGATCTTATCGAAGCGAGGGTTCTCAGATTCTGTTATCGATACTCTTGTTCAGGCCAGAAAGCCTGTAACTAGAAAGATTTACCACAAAATTTGGAAAAAATATATCTGTTGGTGTGAATCTAAAGGATTCCCTTGGGACAAGGTTAAGATTCCTAAGATTCTATCCTTCCTTCAAGAAGGATTGGAAAAAGGATTATCTGCAAGTTCCCTGAAGGGACAGATTTCTGCCTTGTCTGTGTTACTTCACAAAAAGCTGGCAGCTGTGCCAGATGTTCAAGCCTTTGTTCAGGCTCTGGTTAGAATCAAGCCTGTTTACAAACCTTTGACTCCTCCTTGGAGTCTCAACTTAGTTCTTTCAGTTCTTCAGGGGGTTCCGTTTGAACCCTTACATTCCGTTGATATTAAGTTATTATCTTGGAAAGTTTTGTTTTTGGTTGCAATTTCTTCTGCTAGAAGAGTTTCAGAATTATCTGCTCTGCAGTGTTCTCCTCCTTATCTGGTGTTCCATGCAGATAAGGTGGTTTTACGTACTAAACCTGGTTTTCTTCCAAAAGTTGTTTCTAACAAGAACATTAACCAGGAGATTATCGTACCTTCTCTGTGTCCGAAACCAGTTTCGAAGAAGGAACGTTTGTTGCACAATTTGGATGTTGTTCGCGCTCTAAAATTCTATTTAGATGCTACAAAGGATTTTAGACAAACATCTTCCTTGTTTGTTGTTTATTCCGGTAAAAGGAGAGGTCAAAAAGCAACTTCTACCTCTCTCTCTTTTTGGATTAAAAGCATCATCAGATTGGCTTACGAGACTGCCGGACGGCAGCCTCCCGAAAGAATCACAGCTCATTCCACTAGGGCTGTGGCTTCCACATGGGCCTTCAAGAACGAGGCTTCTGTTGATCAGATATGTAGGGCAGCGACTTGGTCTTCACTGCACACTTTTACCAAATTTTACAAGTTTGATACTTTTGCTTCTTCTGAGGCTATTTTTGGGAGAAAGGTTTTGCAAGCCGTGGTGCCTTCCATCTAGGTGACCTGATTTGCTCCCTCCCATCATCCGTGTCCTAAAGCTTTGGTATTGGTTCCCACAAGTAAGGATGACGCCGTGGACCGGACACACCTATGTTGGAGAAAACAGAATTTATGTTTACCTGATAAATTACTTTCTCCAACGGTGTGTCCGGTCCACGGCCCGCCCTGGTTTTTTAATCAGGTCTGATAATTTATTTTCTTTAACTACAGTCACCACGGTATCATATGGTTTCTCCTATGCAAATATTCCTCCTTAACGTCGGTCGAATGACTGGGGTAGGCGGAGCCTAGGAGGGATCATGTGACCAGCTTTGCTGGGCTCTTTGCCATTTCAGGTAAACATAAATTCTGTTTTTGCGGTACCGACGTGTACTGACGTTTTTCCTATACCTAAAAGGCTTACAGAAATTGTTAACAAGGAGTGGGATAGACCCGGTGTGCCTTTCTCACCCCCTCCTATATTTAGAAAAATGTTTCCAATAGACGCCACCACACGGGACTTATGGCAGACGGTCCCTAAGGTGGAGGGAGCAGTTTCTACTTTAGCTAAGCGTACCACTATCCCGGTGGAGGATAGCTGCGCTTTTTCAGATCCAATGGATAAAAAGTTAGAGGGTTACCTTAAGAAAATGTTTGTTCAACAAGGTTTTATATTGCAACCCCTTGCATGCATTGCGCCTGTCACGGCTGCGGCGGCATTCTGGTTTGAGTCTCTGGAAGAGACCATTAGCTCAGCTACATTGGATGAGATTACAGACAAGCTTAGAGTCCTTAAGCTAGCTAATTCATTTATTTCTGATGCCGTAGTACATTTAACTAAGCTTACGGCTAAGAACTCCGGATTCGCCATTCAGGCGCGCAGAGCGCTGTGGCTTAAATCCTGGTCAGCTGATGTGACTTCTAAATCTAAATTGCTCAACATACCTTTCAAGGGGCAGACCTTATTCGGGCCCGGTTTGAAAGAAATTATCGCTGACATTACTGGAGGTAAGGGCCATGCCCTGCCTCAAGACAGAGCCAAACCAAGGGCTAGACAGTCTAATTTTCGTGCCTTTCGCAACTTCAAGGCAGGAGCAGCATCAACTTCCTCCGCTCCAAAACAGGAAGGAACTGTTGCTCGCTACAGACAGGGCTGGAAACCTAACCAGACCTGGAACAAGGGCAAGCAGGCCAGAAAACCTGCTGCTGCCCCTAAGACAGCATGAAGTGAGGGCCCCCGATCCTGAAACGGATCTAGTGGGGGGCAGACTTTCTCTCTTCGCCCAGGCTTGGGCAAGAGATGTCCAGGATCCCTGGGCGTTAGAGATCATATCTCAGGGATGTCTTCTGGACTTCAAAGCTTCTCCTCCAAAAGGGAGATTTCATCTTTCAAGGTTGTCAACAAACCAGATAAAGAAAGAATCGTTTCTACGCTGTGTACAAGATCTGTTACTAATGGGAGTGATCCACCCGGTTCCGCGGTCGGAACACGGACAAGGGTTTTACTCAAATCTGTTTGTGGTTCCCAAGAAAGAAGGAACCTTCAGACCAATCTTGGATTTAAAGATCCTAAACAAATTCCTAAGAGTTCCATCGTTCAAAATGGAAACTATTCGGACAATCTTACCCATGATCCAAAAGGGTCAGTACATGACCACAGTGGATTTAAAGGATGCGTACCTTCACATACCAATTCACAAGGATCATTACCGGTACCTAAGGTTTGCCTTCCTAGACAGGCATTACCAGTTTGTAGCTCTTCCCTTCGGGTTAGCTACTACTCCAAGAATCTTCACAAAGGTTCTGGGTTCTCTTCTGGCGGTACTAAGACCGCGAGGAATATCGGTAGCTCCATACCTAGACGACATTCTGATACAAGCGTCAAGTTTCCAAGCTGCCAAGTCTCATACAGAGTTAGTACTGGCATTTCACATGGGTGGAAGGTGAACGAAGAAAAGAGTTCTCTATTGCCACTCACAAGAGTTCCTTTCTTAGGGACTCTTATAGATTCGGTAGAAATGAAAATTTACCTGACAGAGGACAGGTTAACAAAACTCCTAAATGCTTGCCGTGTCCTTCATTCCATTCCACACCCGTCAGTGGCTCAATGCATGGAGGTAATCGGTTTAATGGTAGCGGCAATGGACATAGTTCCCTTTGCACGCCTGCATCTCAGACCACTGCAATTGTGCATGCTAAGTCAGTGGAATGGGGATTACTCAGATTTGTCCCCTATGCTGAATCTGGATCAAGAGACCAGAAATTCTCTTCTATGGTGGCTCTCTCGGCCACATCTGTCCAAGGGGATGCCCTTCAGCAGACCAGATTGGACGATTGTAACAACAGACGCCAGCCTGCTAGGTTGGGGCGCTGTCTGGAATTCCCTGAAGACTCAGGGATCATGGACTCAGGAGGAGAGTCTTCTTCCCATAAACATTCTGGAATTAAGAGCAGTTTTCAATGCCCTTCTAGCCTGGCCTCAGCTAGCAACTCTGAGGTTCATCAGGTTTCAGTCGGACAACATCACGACTGTGGCTTAAATCAACCATCAAGGAGGGACAAGGAGTTCCCTAGCGATGATGGAAGTCTCAAAGATAATTCTCTGGGCAGAGTCTCACTCTTGCCACCTATCAGCGATCCCCATCCCAGGCGTGGAGAACTGGGAGGCGGATTTCCTAAGTCGCCAGACTTTTCATCCGACTTTTCAAGCTTCCTTGTTACGGGTCCAGGTCCAGGGACCCGGGAGCGGTTCTGATAGATGCTCTGACAGCACCTTGGACCTTCAAGATGGCTTATGTGTTTCCACCCTTCCCGATGCTTCCTCGATTGATTGCCAGGATCAAACAGGAGAGAGCATCGGTGATTCTAATAGCGCCTGCGTGGCCACGCAGGACCTGGTATGCAGATCTAGTGGACATGTCATCCTGTCTACCTTGGTCTCTGCCTCTGAGACAGGACCTTCTAATTCAGGGTCCTTTCAAACATCAAAACCTAATTTCTCTGAAGCTGACTGCATGGAGATTGAACGCTTGATTTTATCAAAGCGTGGATTTTCGGAGTCAGTAATTGATACCTTAATACAGGCTAGGAAACCTGTTACCAGGACAATTTACCATAAAATATGGCGTAAATACTTACACTGGTGTGAATCCAAGAGTTACTCATGGAGTAAGGTTAGGATTCCTAGGATATTGTCTTTTCTACAAGAAGGTTTAGAAAAGGGTTTATCTGCAAGTTCTTTAAAGGGACAGATCTCAGCTCTGTCCATCCTTTTACACAAACGTCTGTCAGAGGTTCCAGACGTTCAGGCTTTTTGTCAGGCTTTGGCCAGGATTAAGCCTGTGTTTAAGACTGTTGCTCCACCGTGGAGCTTAAACTTAGTTCTTAACGTTTTACAGGGTGTTCCGTTTGAACCCCTTCATTCCATTGATATCAAGCTGTTATCTTGGAAAGTTCTGTTTTTAATGGCTATTTCCTCGGCTCGAAGAGTCTCTGAGTTATCAGCCTTACATTGTGATTCTCCTTATCTGATTTTTCATTCAGACAAGGTAGTTCTGCGTACTAAACCTGGGTTCTTACCTAAGGTAGTCACTAACAGGAATATCAATCAAGAGATTGTTGTTCCATCATTGTGCCCTAACCCTTCTTCAAAGAAGGAACGTCTTCTGCACAATCTGGACGTAGTCCGTGCCCTGAAATTTTATTTACAGGCAACTAAAGATTTTCGCCAAACTTCTTCCCTGTTTGTCGTGTATTCTGGACAGAGGAGAGGTCAAAAAGCTTCTGCTACCTCTCTCTCTTTCTGGCTTCGTAGCATAATACGTTTAGCCTATGAGACTGCTGGACAGCAGCCTCCTGAAAGAATTACAGCTCATTCTACGAGAGCTGTGGCTTCCACGTGGGCCTTTAAGAATGAGGCCTCTGTTGAACAGATTTGCAAGGCTGCAACTTGGTCTTCTCTTCATTTGACACTTTTGCTTCTTCTGAGGCTGTTTTTGGGAGAAAGGTTCTTCAGGCAGTGGTTCCTTCAACCACCAACCAACCAAGATCCTGCCTGTCCCTCCCGTCATCCCTGTACTTTTA
Source organism: Bombina bombina (assembly GCF_027579735.1). Classification (NCBI taxonomy): domain Eukaryota; kingdom Metazoa; phylum Chordata; class Amphibia; order Anura; family Bombinatoridae; genus Bombina; species Bombina bombina. The sequence goes on from NC_069505.1 coordinate 175,320,771, forward strand.
GCTTTGGTATTGGTATCCCATAAGTAATGGATGACCCGTGGACTGACTACACTTAACAGGAGAAAACATAATTTATGCTTACCTGATAAATTCCTTTCTCCTGTAGTGTAGTCAGTCCACGGCCCGCCCTGTTTTTTATGGCAGGTCTAAATTTTAAATTAAACTCCAGTCACCACTGCACCCTATAGTTTCTCCTTTCTCGTTTGGTTTCGGTCGAATGACTGGGTATGACGTAGAGGGGAGGAGCTATATAGCAGCTCTGCTTGGGTGATCCTCTTGCACTTCCTGTTAGGGAGGAGTTAATATCCCATAAGTAATGGATGACCCGTGGACTGACTACACTACAGGAGAAAGGAATTTATCAGGTAAGCATAAATTATGTTTTTTTTTTTTTTGTTTCTTAAACATGAAAGCGGTATTTCTAGTTAGACATTTTTTTTTTTTTTTTTTTTTTATATATCAGCATTTGACTGTCACGGTGGGATTTGTTCTTTGATAAAAAAAAAAAAAAAAAATATTTTAAATATATTCTTGCTTTTTTAATGCCAACGTAAATCCCCTTTTTTAAAGATGTAAACCAAAATTGATTTCCACATAAAGGGCCAGATTACAAGTGGAACACTAATTAACACTCCTGCTCAAGCATTAACTGCGCTAGAAGTTCGCCTTTTTTGCGCTTGTCGGGTTGCACTCATGAGTTGAAAGTAAACTGTTTTCACTTGTGCACTAACCTGACGAGTTCAAAAAGCCAAACTTTGAATATCGATTGCGCATTCACGTGTTTCCCCTATAGAAGTCAAAGGAGAATAAAAAGTTTAAAATAAATCTAACACCCTACTCATGCACAAACCCTATCATATATTCTCATGTCTCATTTAGAAATGCATAGAGCATATTCTGCTATGTGCAGAACATTGGAATGTGAATTATGTACAGTAAATTCAGTGTAACACTTAAAGGGGCAGTCTAGTCAAAATTAAAGTTTCATGATTCAGATAGGGCATGTAATTTTAAACAACTTTCCAATTTACTTCTTTTTTCTTCTGTTAAGTGTGATCAGTCCACGGGTCATCATTACTTCTGGGATATTACTCCTCCCCAACAGGAAGTGCAAGAGGATTCACCCAGCAGAGCTGCATATAGCTCCTCCCCTCTACGTCACTCCCAGTCATTCTCTTGCACCCAACGACTAGATAGGATGTGTGAGAGGACTATGGTGATTTTATTTAGTTTTATTTCTTCAATCAAAAGTTTGTTATTTTTAATAGCACCGGAGTGTGTTATTCCTTCTCTGGTAGAGTTTGAAGAAGAATCTACCAGAGTTTTTTCTATGATTTTAGCCGGAGTAGTTAAGATCATATTGCTGTTTCTCGGCCATCTGAGGAGAGGTAAACTTCAGATCAGGGGACAGCGGGCAGATTAATCTGCAAAGAGGTATGTAGCAGCTTTTATTTTCTGACAATGGAATTGATGAGAAAATCCTGCCATACCAATATAATATCATGTATGTATATTTTACATTTGAGTATTCTGGGGAATGGTACTTCACTGGAATTACACTGTGTATATAAGACTTTAGCCTATTTGCAAGCAACAGGCTTTTTAATAACTCTTAATTTATGTTAAACGTTTTTGCTGGAATGTAAAATCGTTTTCATTTTCTGAGGTACTGGGTGAATAAAATGTTTGGGCACTATTTTTCCACTTGGCAGTTGCTTGATCTAATTCTGACAGTTTACTGATCTCTCTCACTGTTGTGTGTGAGGGGGAGGGGCCTTTTTTTGGCGCTTTTGCTACGCATCAAAAATTTCAGTCAGAAGCTCATTGTTTTTTCCTGCATGTTCCGGTTCATCTTACAGAACTCAGGGGTCTTCAAAGCTTGTTTGAGGGAAGTAATCTTCACAACAGAGCTGTGAGATTGTAGTTGACTGTGATAAAAAAGACGTTTATTCTTTAACTTTTTTATGCCATCAGGGTTAGTTATTCTTTGCTAATGGGAACAAGCCTTTGCTAAAATTGTGTTTTGTTTTTACAAAGTTTGATGCTGTAACCTTTTCAGTTTATTGATTTCAACTGTCATATATCTTTCTGTGCTTCTTAGGCACAGTACGTTTTTCATTGTATTTTACTTGAATAATATTTCCAAGTTGCAAGTTTAGTTGCTAGTGTGTTAAACATGTCTGATTCAGAGGATGAGACCTGTACTATTTGTGCTAACGCCAAAGTGGAGCCCAATAGAAATTTATGTACTAACTGTATTGATGCTACTTTAAATAAAAGTCAATCTGTACAAATTGAACAAATTTCACCAAACAACGAGGGGAGAGTTATGCCGACTAACTCGCCTCACGTGACAGTACCTGCATCTCCCGCTCGGGAGGTGCGCGATATTGTGGCGCCCAGTACATCTGGGCGGCCATTACAAATAACATTACAAGATATGGCTACTGTTATGACTGAGGTTTTGGCTAAATTACCAGAGCTAAGAGGCAAGCGTGATCACTCTGGGGTGAGAACAGAGTGCGCTGATAATGCTAGGGCCATGTCAGATACTGCGTCACAACTTGCAGAACATGAGGACGGAGAGCTTCATTCTGCGGCTGACGGTTCTGATCCAAACAGATTGGATTCAGATATTTCAAATTTAAGCTGGAAAACCTCCGTGTATTACTAGGGGAGGTGTTAGCGGCTCTGAATGATTGTAACACAGTTGCAATACCAGAGAAAATGTGTAGGTTGGATAAATATTTTGCTGTACCAACAAGTACTGACGTTTTTCCTATACCTAAGAGACTAACTGAAATTATTACTAAGGAGTGGGATAGACCCGGTGTGCCGTTCTCACCCCCTCCGATATTTAGAAAGATGTTTCCAATAGACACCACCACACGGGACTTATGGCAAACGGTCCCTAAGGTGGAGGGAGCAGTTTCTACTTTAGCTAAGCATACCACTATCCCGGTGGAGGATAGCTGTGCCTTTTCAGATCCAATGGATAAAAAGTTAGAGGGTTACCTTAAGAAAATGTTTGTTCAACAAGGTTTTATATTGCAACCCCTTGCATGCATTGCGCCGGTCACGGCTGCAGCGGCATTCTGGATTGAGTCTCTGGAAGACAACCTTAGTTCAGCTACTCTGGACGACATTACGGACAGGCTTAGAATCCTTAAGCTAGCTAATTCATTCATTTCGGAAGCCGTAGTACATTTAACTAAACTTACGGCTAAGAATTCCGGATTCGCCATTCAGGCGCGCAGAGCACTGTGGCTAAAATCCTGGTCAGCTGATGTAACCTCTAAGTCCAAATTACTTAATATACCTTTCAAAGGGCAGACCTTATTTGGGCCCGGTTTGAAAGAAATTATCGCTGACATTACAGGAGGTAAGGGCCACGCCCTGCCTCAAGACAGAGCCAAACCTAAGGCTAGACAGTCTAATTTTCGTTCCTTTCGGAATTTCAAAGCAGGAGCAGCATCAACTTCCACTGCTCCAAAACAAGAAGGATCTGTTGCTCGCTACAGACAAAGCTGGAGACCTAACCAGTCTTGGAACAAGGGCAAGCAGGCCAGGAAACCTGCTGCTGCCCCTAAAACAGCATGAATTAAGGGCCCCCGATCCGGGATCGGATCTAGTGGGGGGCAGACTTTCTCTCTTCGCCCAGGCTTGGGCAAGAGATGTCCAGGACCCCTGGGCGCTAGAGATAATATCTCAGGGATACCTTCTGGACTTCAAATTCTCTCCTCCAAGAGAGAGATTTCATCTGTCAAGGTTGTCAACAAACCAAACAAAGAAAGAGGCGTTTCTACGCTGCGTACAAGAACTTTTGTTAATGGGAGTAATCCATCCAGTTCCACGGTCGGAACAGGGACAAGGGTTTTACTCAAATCTGTTTGTGGTTCCCAAAAAAGAGGGAACTTTCAGACCAATCCTGGATTTAAAGATCCTAAACAAATTCCTAAGAGTTCCATCTTTCAAAATGGAGACTATTCGGACAATTTTACCCATGATCCAAAAGGGTCAGTACATGACCACAGTGGATTTAAAGGATGCTTACCTTCACATACCGATTCACAAAGATCATTACCGGTATCTAAGGTTTGCCTTCCTAGACAGGCATTACCAGTTTGTAGCTCTTCCATTCGGATTGGCTACAGCTCCAAGAATCTTCACAAAGGTTCTGGGTGCTCTTCTGGCGGTACTAAGTCCGCGGGGAATCTCGGTAGCTCCGTACCTAGACGACATTCTGATACAAGCTTCAAGCTTTCAAACTGCCAAGTCTCATACAGAGTTAGTACTGGCTTTTCTAAGGTCACATGGATGGAAGGTGAACGAAAAGAAAAGTTCACTCGTTCCACTCACAAGAGTTCCCTTCCTGGGGACTCTTATAGATTCTGTAGAAATGAAGATTTACCTGACAGAGGACAGGTTAACAAGACTTCAAAGTGCTTGCCGCACCCTTCATTCCATTCAACACCCGTCAGTGGCTCAATGCATGGAGGTAATCGGCTTAATGGTAGCGGCAATGGACATAGTTCCCTTTGCTCGCTTACACCTCAGACCACTGCAACTGTGCATGCTAAGTCAGTGGAATGGGGATTACTCAGATTTGTCCCCTTCTCTGAATCTGGATCAAGAGACCAGAAATTCTCTTCTATGGTGGCGTTCTCGGCCACATCTGTCCAGGGGGATGCCATTCAGCAGACCAGACTGGACAATTGTAACAACAGACGCCAGCCTTCTAGGTTGGGGTGCCGTCTGGAATTCTCTGAAAACTCAGGGACAATGGAGTCAGGAGGAGAGTCTCCTGCCAATAAACATTCTGGAATTGAGAGCAGTTCTCAATGCCCTCCTGGCTTGGACCCAGTTGACAACTCGGGGGTTCATCAGGTTTCAGTCGCACAACATCACGACGGTAGCTTACATCAACCATCAGGGAGGGACAAGAAGCTCCCTAGCAATGATGGAAGTATCAAAGATAATTCGCTGGGCAGAGTCTCACTCTTGCCACCTGTCAGCAATCCACATTCCGGGAGTGGAGAACTGGGAGGCGGATTTCTTAAGTCGTCAGACTTTTCATCCGGGGGAGTGGGAGCTTCATCCGGAGGTCTTTGCCCAAATACTTCGACGTTGGGGCAAACCAGAGATGGATCTCATGGCGTCTCGACAGAACGCCAAGCTTCCTCGTTACGGGTCCAGATCCAGGGATCCAGGAGCAGTCCTGATAGATGCCCTGACAGCACCTTGGGACTTCAGGATGGCTTACGTGTTTCCACCCTTCCCGATGCTTCCTCGATTGATTGCCAGAATCAAACAGGAGAGAGCATCAGTGATTCTAATAGCACCTGCATGGCCACGCAGGACTTGGTATGCAGACCTGGTGGACATGTCATCCTGTCCACCTTGGTCTCTACCTCTGAAACAGGATCTCCTGATACAGGGTCCTTTCAAACATCAAAATCTAACTTCTCTGAAGCTGACTGCTTGGAAATTGAACGCTTGATTTTATCAAGACGTGGGTTTTCTGAGTCAGTTATTGATACCTTAATACAGGCTAGGAAGCCTGTTACCAGAAGGATTTACCATTAGATATGGCGTAAATACCTATATTGGTGTGAATCCAAAGGTTACTCTTGGAGTAAGGTTAGGATGCCTAGGATATTGTCTTTTCTACAAGAAGGTTTAGAAAAGGGTTTATCTGCTAGTTCATTAAAGGGACAGATCTCAGCTCTGTCCATTCTGTTACACAAACGTCTGTCAGAAGTTCCAGACGTTCAGGCTTTTTGTCAGGCTTTGGCCAGGATTAAGCCTGTGTTTAAAACTGTTGCTCCGCCATGGAGCTTAAACCTTGTTCTTAACGTTTTACAGGGCGTTCCGTTTGAACCCCTTCATTCCATTGATATAAAGTTGTTATCTTGGAAAGTTCTATTTTTAACGGCTATTTCCTCGGCTCGAAGAGTCTCTGAGTTATCAGCCTTACATTGTGATTCTCCTTATTTGATTTTTCATTCGGATAAGGTAGTTCTGCGTACTAAACCTGGGTTCTTACCTAAGGTAGTCACTAACAGGAATATCAATCAAGAGATTGTTGTTCCTTCTTTGTGTCCAAATCCTTCTTCGAAGAAGGAACGTCTACTGCACAATCTGGACGTAGTTCGTGCCCTAAAATTTTACTTACAGGCAACTAAGGAATTTCGACAAACGTCTTCTCTGTTTGTCGTTTACTCTGGTCAGAGGAGAGGTCAAAAGGCTTCTGCTACCTCTCTTTCCTTTTGGCTTCGTAGCATAATACGTTTAGCTTATGAGACTGCTGGACAGCAGCCTCCTGAAAGAATTACAGCTCATTCTACTAGAGCTGTGGCTTCCACTTGGGCCTTCAAGAATGAGGCCTCTGTTGAACAGATTTGCAAGGCTGCAACTTGGTCTTCGCTTCATACTTTTTCCAAATTTTACAAATTTGACACTTTTGCTTCCTCGGAGGCTATTTTTGGGAGAAAGGTTCTTCAGGCAGTGGTTCCTTCTGTATAAAGAGCCTGCCTATCCCTCCCGTCATCCGTGTACTTTTGCTTTGGTATTAGTATCCCAGAAGTAATGATGACCCGTGGACTGATCACACTTAACAGAAGAAAACATAATTTATGCTTACCTGATAAATTCCTTTCTTCTGTAGTGTGATCAGTCCACGGCCCGCCCTGTTTTTTTTTTTAAGGCAGGTAAATATTTTTTAAATTATACTCCAGTCACCACTACACCCTTGGCTTCTCCTTTCTCGTTGGTCCTTGGTCGAATGACTGGGAGTGACGTAGAGGGGAGGAGCTATATGCAGCTCTGCTGGGTGAATCCTCTTGCACTTCCTGTTGGGGAGGAGTAATATCCCAGAAGTAATGATGACCCGTGGACTGATCACACTACAGAAGAAAGGAATTTATCAGGTAAGCATAAATTATGTTATCTAATTTGCTCAATTCTTTAGATATCCTTTGTTGAAGAAATAGCAATGCACATGTGTGAGCCAATCACACAAGGCCTCTATGTGCAGCAACCAATCAGCAGCTACTGAGCATATCTAGATATGCTTTTCAGCAAGTGATATCAAGAGAATGAAGCAAATGAGACAATAGAAGTAAATTAGAAAGTTGTTTAAAATGACATGCTCTTTCTAAATCACGAAAGAAAAAATTTGGGTTTCATGTCCCTTTAATTAAAATTAATTTAGCATAAATAAGCTTTTACATGTTTTCATCTTAACTGCAAAGGTCTCCAATGCATTTATATATATATATATATATATATATATATATATATATATATATATATATATATATATATATATATATATATATATATATATATATATATATATATATATGTGTGTGTGTGTGTATGTATATATAAAGTCTACATACCCCTGTTAAAATGTCAGGTTTCTGTGATGTAAAAAAATGAGACAAAGATAAATCATTTCAGAACTTTTTCCACCTTTAATGTGACCTATAAACCGTACAACTTGATTGAAAAACAAACTAAAACTTCTAGGTGGAGGGAAGTAAAAATAAAAAACTAAAATAATAACTGGGGATGTAGCTGTGTTTAGAATTGAGTAATCACATTCAAAATCATGTTAAATAGAAGTCCGTACACACCTGCCAGCATGTAAAATGCCTCTGATTAACCCCAAATAAAGTTCAGCTGTTCTAGTAGGTCTTTCCTGAGATTTTCTTAGTCGCAACCTACAGCAAAAGCCATGGTTCGCAGAGAACTTCCAAAGCAACAGAGGGATCTCATTGTTAAAAGGTATCAGTCAGGAGAATGGTACAAAAGAATTTCCAAGGCATTAGATATACCATGGAACACAGTGAAGACGGTCATCATCAAGTGGAGAAAATACGGCGCAACAGTGACATTACCAAGAACTGGACGTCCCTCCAAAATTGATGAAAAGACGAGAAGAAAACTGTTCTGGGAGGCTGCCAAGATGCCTACAGCACCATTAAAGGAGCTGCAGGAATATCTGACAAGTACTGGCTGTGTGGTGCATGTGACAACAATCGCCCCTAATTCTTCATATGTCTGGGCTATGGGGTAGAGTGGCAAGACCGGAAGCCTTTACTTATGAAAAAAAACATCCAAGCCCAGCAAAATTTTGCAAAAACACATCTGAAGTCTCCCAAAAGCATGTCGCAAAAGGTGTTCTGGTTTGATGAAACCAAGATTAAACTTTTTGGCCAAAATTCCGAAAGATATGTTCGGCGCAAAAACAACACTGCATATAACCAAAAGAACACCATACCCACAGTGAAGCATTTTGGTGGCAGCATCATGCTTTGGGTCTGTTTTTCTTCAGCTGGAACTGGGGCCTTAGTCAAGGTAGAGGGAATTATGAATAGTTCCAAATGCCAGACAATATTGGCACAAAACCTTCAGGCTTCTGCTAGAAAGCTGAACATGAAGAGGAACTTCAGCATGACGACACCCCAAAGCATACATCTAAATCAACAAAGGAATGGCTTCACCAGAAGAAGATTAAAGTTTTGGAATGGCCCAGTCAGAGCCCAGACCTGAATCCAATCGAAAATCTGTGGGGTGATCTTAAGTGGGGTGTGCACAAGAGATGCCCTCACAATCTGACAGATTTGGAGTGTTTTTGCAAAGAAGAGTTGGCAAATATTGCCAAGTCAAGATGTGCCATGCTGAAAAACTCATACCCAAAAAGACTGAGTGCTGTAATAAAATCAAAGGGTGCTTCAACAAAGTATTAGTTTAAGGGTGTGCACACTTATGCAACCATATTATTTTAGTTTTTATTTCTCGGTTCCCTCTTACATTACACATTTGCATATTCAAACACAATGTCTGAATCTGCAGTCACACATCCCACTGGGGAAACTACTGATGATAAACGCAGACTCATTTTGGCCACAGCACTGCAAGGGGTTAATGCTTTACCTACAGTGCCTAGGGAAGACAATTTGCCTACATTATTTTCAGGCTTGGAGAAACTCTGATACAAGGAGACTAATCTTTGGTGAGACATTGAATTTTTGGATCTATATATTAAAGAGGGGAAAGTGCCACGGGGCCTAAGGATGAAAAAAATCCCATCCTTTGCCAACTATTGAGACATAAAAAACAAGAAAGAGACATGATTCTGACAGAACTTGATACTACAGTGGATAGTATTAAACCCTTTGAGGCTACCAGCCAATATAAAGATTACACTGCACAACTAGAGGAAACCATCAATAAATTAGACATGGACGTATCCAGCAAAAAAGTATCCAAATATAACCGTGATACAAAGGACTATGACCTTAATATTGTATATTCCTGGCAACAGCTTAAGACCACTAGGGGGAAGGGTAACCCCAATACCTCCAAAAATAACAAGCGTAGAGGCCACTCCAACAAAAAAGTCATCTTCTCTAGTATTGAAACTATAGATTCTGAATCATCTTTTCCACAATCCCCAGGTTCCCTTGTCACAGAGCCTCCTGAGTCCTCTGTTTCAACTGATATAGGAGCCAGTGCCCCTCTTAGAACAACCTTGGCCACCCCGGTTAAATCCCCTAACCAAACTAGTACTCCAAAAGTCTCTAATCAAACACATAGATACCCCAGCAGGACAGCCTCAAAAAACAAAAAGAAATAAACAATGTGATTAATTTGTCTAATGTCCAACTCACACCGGCACAGGTTTCCATACTTAATAAAGGACTCACTTTTGCACCTAGTACAAATTTTGATGTTTTTTCCACAGTCATAGATATAAATAGATTAGTTCGCAAACTCACACTAAGGAAACACTTTTCAGATATCAACACTGAGGACTCTTTCAGAAGCATCTTTGACACAATTGGAGGGCACCCACTCAGGTTTACTTTTTAGAGACCAATGTGATTTTAACACGCTGTTATCCTTACAACACACCACCAGCACTCACACATCTTCCATGCATAACTTTATCTATAAAGATCGCTCCTTCTTCTATCCTATTCAGGCTAGAAGTTCGAGTATTGAATTATATCAAGATACAGTATTGAGGGATATTTTATCCCTCAATGAGACTGTAACAGAAACTAACTTGGTTAGTATAAACAACATCACACTTCTAGAGAAGAATGCACTCACAGAATTAGAAAATAACCCAGATATTGTAATAACCCAGGCTGACAAGGGCGGGGCGGTGGTAATCTTAAACACCACAGATTATATAGATGAAATCAATGTCCATCTTAGCAACACCACCACCTACACACGCCTGGGACATGACCCCACACTCAGTTTTAGTCAGGAACTGTTCTCATTCTTGGACACAGCCCTGGAGTGTGGTTTCATCACTAAGGAAACCATGGAGTACTTACGCATTGATGATCCCCTTACTCCCACCTTCAGGGTCGTGCCCAAGATACATAAGACCCTTACCAAACCGCCTGGGAGACCCATCATGGCCGATATGCGGTCACTTTGTGAGAGATTGGGTGCTTGGCTGGATTCAGTATTACAACCTATAGTGGTAGCCCTGTCTGGCTACATTAGAGACAGTGTCCATCTTCTCTACCAACTAGAAGACATCAAATGGCAACCCAACTTCCAGTGGCTTACCATAGACGTAACTGCAATTTAGTCTAGCATACCCCATCAAAAAGGGCTAGAGGCTCTGGGACACATGGTTAGGAGATACACACCGTTCTCTGATGATTATATATAATTTGTGGTTTCCACAGAAAAATTCTTACATATAACTATTTTGCTGCGGCACAGCCATGGGGGCAAAATTTGCCCCGGCATATGCCAACTTGTACATGGGCTGGCTAGAACTCAACAGCATCTATGCTGATGACTTCCCCCTCAGAGACAATTTAGTAGTGTATGGTCGCTACATAGACAACCTTATAGTGATCTGGAATTCTTGTAATCATAGAGAAGCTCACTCCTTGGTAGACCTCCTCAATGATAATTCCTTCAATTTAAATTTTACACATACTGTATCATCACATTCCATTGCCTATATGGATTTATATATCCAAATAGATGACAATCAAAATATCATGTCCACGATCTACAGGAAGACCCTAGCTCGCAATACTATATTAAGAGCAGACTCATGTCACACTAGGCACACTATCAGAGGAATTCCCAAAGGCCAATACATCAGGGCACGCAGAAATTGTTCAAATCTACAACAGTACAAGACACAAGCAGATTTAATCACTCAGAGACTCTTGGAAAGGGGTTATAATAGGAAGTCACTCACACAAATAGCCAATGAAGTGAGCAAAATTGACACCGTCTTTATTTTCCATCTACACAAGCAGGAATACAATTAGAAACCAAAAGACAAGATCATCCTCTGAGGAAATTGTTTTTTCCACACAGTACAGTAGACAATTTGAGGATATCTGTAAAATAGTACACATATCTCCCAATACTTCAGAGTGACAACAAATTAAAAAACATAACTAGACAACAAATCAAATGTGTAGCTAAGAAAGCCCCTACAGTAGGGGATAGAGTAAGGAAGCACTTTACTAACAAGCCAACACCCGGTACCAATTGGCTAACCCCCTATAAAGGTTTTTTTAAATGTGGTCACATCTGTAAAAGTTGTAATTTCACACAAAAAACTGATCACTTCACTCATCCATCACAGGTAAAAGTTTTCCCGTCAAACAGAGAATAGACTGTACCAGCCGATTTGTTGTATATCTGGTTACATGCCAGCAGTGTTCCCAACAATACGTAGGCCTCACCACACGCCCTCTAAAAGATCGCATTAGGCAGCATCTATTATCTCTAGAAGACGATATTCCAAAAACCCCTGTTGCTAAACATTTTCGTTCTCATGGTAGTCATATTAAACACCTTTTTACATTTGTAGGCATAGATCACATCACCAAAGATATAAGAGGAGGAGATAGAGTAGGGAGACTTCAGAGAAAAGAAGCATATTGGATATTGACCTTACAGACCAAATCTCCCAGAGGTATTAACAAGAGACATGACCTGTACCTATTTATTGACTAGGTCATGTTAATGCCTTACAATTATAGGGCTTTTCCCAGTTTTGGGTCTCGTCTGTTATTTTCTCCCCCCTCCCTATCCTCCCTATATTCCTGGCCCTAGGTGTAACTGTTTCATTTACACACACAGTTTTTTTTAGTGTTTACCTATTATTCACTTATATTAATCTTTTTACTTTTTCATTCTGTATTTAGTTTTTTTATCTGATTATTTTTTATCTTCCTATTTTTTTTTATTTTTTTTTTGTATAGCGCCTTATTTTCCTTATATCGGGGTCATCCTATTTATTTTTCTCTTGCAAGGTGTATCCAGTCCACGGATTCATCCTTACTTGTGGGATATTCTCCTTCCCTACAGGAAGTGGCAAAGAGAGCACACAGCAGAGCTGTCCATATAGCTCCCCCCCCTAGCTCTACCCCCCAGTCATTCTCTTTGCCGCGTTAACGCACTAGGTTCTCTCTCAGGGAGGGTAAAGTGAATGTGGTGTTAGAATTGTAGTTTTATATCTTCAATCAAGAGTTTGTTATTTTTAAATGGTACCGGTTTGTACTATTTACTCTCTGGCAGAAAAAAGATGAAGAATTCTGCTGAGAGGAAGATGATTTTAGCATGTTGTAACTAAAATCCACTGCTGTTCCCACACAGGACTGAGGAGTACCAGAAAACTTCAGTTGGGGGGAACAGTTTGCAGGCTTGACTGCAATGAGGTATGTTCAGTCATTTATTTCTAGACAAGACTGAGATAATGCTAGAAGACTGACAAGATCCCCATGTGGGGAGGGTAAGCTATGTTCTGAGACTTAGTATAGAATTGAATGCTTACATGAACAGGGCTAAATAGGCTGGTTGACACTAATGCAGGGTAATCGATTATTTATTAAGAAATACTCATTGGAGACACCTTTTTAAGCACTTTGGAGTGTTTTACTGGGGTTATTATCCACATGGCATAAATTTAGTCACTTAGAAGTGATTTTTGTAGGTCTCACAACTCCGGAGTGGAGTGGGAGAGGCCTAATTTAGCTTGAAAGACAAGTTCATGCTGCTTCACATGGAGGGCCCTGCTGCTGATTGAGGGCCTAGAAGAAGCTTTATTTCCCCAAAACTGATCCCTAAGGGCAGGTAGGGCCACAGTAGTAAGCTGTGACAAGGTGCTGTAGTTTGTTAACCGGTTGGCTTTAGGCTCCTACGGTTTGGGCATTAAGGGGTTAATCGTTCTGAAACTTGCTGTGCAATCATATTAAAGCCTTAGGTACATACTGTGACAAGGATTGGTGCATTTTTCACTGTTTTGTAAAATTGTTTGCTCTTTTTATTTCTTAAAGGCACAGTAACGTTTTTTTCCAAATTTGTGTTTTTTATTTGATTAAAGTGTTTTCCAAGCTTGCTTGTGTATGCTACTAGTCTGTTAAACATGTCTGACACTAAGGAAAATCTTGTTCAATGTGTTTAGAAGCCATGGTGGAACCCCCTCTCAGAATGTGTCCCAATTGCACTAATATGTCTATACACTTTAAAGATCATATTGTTGCACTTAAAAATGTGGCCCAAGATGATTCTCAGACTGAAGGTAATGAGGATAGTCAGTCTACCTCTCCCCATGTGTCACAACCAGTTACGCCCGCGCAAGCGACGCTTAGTGCCTCTAGTGCGTCTGCCCCTATTACATTGCAACAACTAGCGACAGTTATGGATAATTCCCTTGCAGCCTTTCTATCCAAACTGCCAGTTTTTCCTACAAAGCGTGATAGCTCTGTTTTAAGAACAGATTATGAGCAGTCTGAAGCTTTGGTAGCCTTATCTGATGTACCCTCACAACGCTCTGAAATGGAGGTGAGGGATTTGATGCCTGAGGGAGAAATTTCCGATTCAGGAAAGGTTTCTCATCGGGCAGAGTCAGATTCATTAGCATTTAAATTTAAATTGGAACACCTCCGCCTTTTGCTCAGGGAGGTATTAGCTACTCTGGATGATTGTGACCCTATGGTGGTCCCAGAGAAGTTGTGTAAAATGGACAAGTACCTAGAGGTTCCTGTATACACTGATGCATTTCCGATCCCTAAGAGGGTTGCGGATATTGTTACTATGGAGTGGGATAGACCAGGTGTCCCTTTTGTCCCCCCACCTATTTTTTAGAAAATGTTCCCCATAACTGACCCTAGGCGGGACTCGTGGCAGATGGTCCCTAAGGTAGCGGGGGCTGTTTCGACACTTGCTAAGCGCACAACCATACCAATTGAAGACAGTTGTGTTTTTAAAGATCCTATGGATATAAAGTTAGGTTTACTTAAGACAATCTTTGTTCAACAAGGCTTTCTTCTCCAACCTATTGCCTGCATTGTTCCTGTAACTACTGCAGCGGCTTTCTGGTTTGAGGCGCTGGAGGAGTCGCTCCAGACGGAGACTTCATATGACGAAATTATGGATAGAATTAAGGCTCTAAAGCTGGCTAATTCATTTATCACAGATGCCGCTTTGCAATTAGCTAAGTTGGCGACAAAAAATTCAGGCTTCGCCATTATGGTACGCAGAGCGCTTTGGCTCAAGTCATGGTCGGCCGATGTGTCGTCAAAATCCAAATTGTTAAATATCCCTTTCAAGGGAAAGACCCTTTTCGGGCCAGAATTGAAAGAGATTATTTCAGAAATCACCGTGGGAAAGGGCCATGCTCTCCCCCAGGACAAGCCTTTTAAGGCTAAAAACAAAGCTAATTTTCGTTCCTTTCGTAATTTCAGGAGCGGTCCCGCTTCAGCCTCTACAGCTGCAAAGCAAGAGGGTAACGCTTCACAGCCCAAGGCAACCTGGAAGCCTTATCAGGGCTGGAACAAGGGTAAACAGGCCAAAAAGCCTGCAGCTGCTACCAAGACAGCATGTCAGGGTAGCCCCCGATCCGGAACCGGATCTAGTAGGGGGCAGACTTTCTCTCTTCGCTCACGCCTGGGCAAGAGATGTTCTCGATCCCTGGGCTTTAGAGATTGTTACCCAGGGATATCTTCTAGAATTCAAGGACTCCCCTCAAAGGGGAAGGTTCCATATTTCTCGTCTGTCTACAGACACGACAATTAAAGAGGCGTTCTTACGCTGTGTAGAAAACCTACATACAATGGGAGTGATCCACCCAGTTCCAATTGCGGAACAAGGGCTGGGGTTTTACTCAAACCTGTTTGTGGTTCCCAAAAAAGAAGGAACTTTCAGACCAATCCTGGATCTCAAATTTCTAAACAAATTCCTTAGAGTCTCATCATTCAAGATGGAGACCATTCGGACAATCTTACCTATGATCCAGGAAGGTCAATATATGACTACCGTGGATCTAAAGGATGCGTACCTGCATATCCTAATCCACAAAGATCATCATCAGTTCCTCCGGTTCGCTTTTCTAGACAAGCATTACCAGTTCGTGGCTCTTCCATTCGGTTTAGCCACTGCTCCCAGAATTTTCACAAAGGTGCTAGGGTCCCTTCTGGCGGTTCTAAGACCGCGGGGCATAGCAGTGGCGCCTTATTTGGACGACATCTTAATTCAGGCGCCGTCTTTTCACAGAGCCAAGGCTCACACGGAGATTGTATTAGCCTTTCTAAGGTCTCACGGGTGGAAGGTGAACATCAAAAAGAGTTCCCTGTCCCCACTCACAAGGGTTCTCTTCCTAGGAACACCAATAGATTCGGTAGAAATTAAAATATTTCTGACGGAGGTCAGAAAGTTGAAACTTTTAACTACTTGCCGAGTTCTTCATTCCATTCCTCGGCCATCTGTAGCTCAATCTGAGGGCGATATTCAACGCGCTTCAGGCATGGCCTCAACTAGCTGCGGCCAAATTCATAAGATTACAGTCGGACAACATTACGACTGTAGCTTACGTCAGTCATCAGGGGGGAACAAAGAGTTCTCTAGCGATGAGGGAAGTAACCAAAATAATCAGGTGGGCGGAGGCCCACTCCTGCCATCTCTCAGCAATTCACATCCCAGGTGTAGACAACTGGGAGGCGGATTTTCTAAGTCGTCAGACTTTTCACCCGGGGGAGTAGGTACTCCACCCGGAGGTATTTGCCCAGCTGACTCAGCTATGGGGCATTCCAGAGTTGGACCTGATGGCGTCCCGTCAGAACACCAAGCTTCCTCTCTACGGATCCAGGTCCCGGGACCCCAAGGCGGCATTGATAGATGCTCTAGTAGCGCCTTGGTCCTTCAATCTGGCTTATGTTTTCCCACTGTTTCCTCTTCTCCCTCGTCTGATCGCCAGAATCAAGCAGGAGAAGGCGTCAGTGATTTTGATAGCGCCTGCGTGGCCACGCAGGACTTGGTATGCAGACCTAGTGGACATGTCATCTGTCCCACCATGGACACTGCCAATGAGGCAGGACCTTCTAATACAGGGTCCGTTCAAGCATCCAAATCTAGTTTCTCTACGTCTGACTGCTTGGAGATTGAACGCTTAATTCTTTCAAAGCGTGGTTTTTCTGAGTCAGTTATAGATACTCTGATCCAGGCTAGAAAGCCTGTCACCAGGAAAGTCTACCATAAGATATGGTGGAAATATCTTTGTTGGTGTGAATCCAAGGGTTACTCATGGAGTAAGATTAGGATTCCCAGGAAATTGTCTTTTCTCCAAGACGGTTTGGAGAAAGGATTGTCGGCTAGTTATTTAAAGGGACAGATATCTGCTCTGTCTATCCTTTAGCACAAGCGTCTGGCAGAGGTACAGGACGTTCAAGCGTTTGCACAGGCTTTAGTCAGAATCAAGCCTGTCTATAAACCTGTGGCTCCGCCATGGAGTCTAAATCTAGTTCTTTCAGTTCTTCAAGGGGTTCCGTTTGAACCTTTACATTCCATAGATATTAAGTTGTTATCTTGGAAAGTTTTGTTTTTGGTAGCTATCTCTTCTGCTCGAAGAGTCTCAGAATTATCTGCTTTACAGTGTGATTCACCTTATCTGGTGTTCCACGCAGATAAGGTAGTTTTGCGTACCAAACCTGGTTTTCTTCCTAAAGTTGTTTCTAACAAGAATATTAACCAGGAAATAGTTGTTCCTTCTCTGTGTCCTAACCCATCTTCGAAGAAGGAACGTCTTTTGCATAATCTTGATGTAGTTCGTGCTTTAAAGTTCTATTTACAAGCAACTAAGGATTTCAGACAAACATCTTCTTTGTTTGTTATCTATTCTGGT
Organism: Bombina bombina; assembly: GCF_027579735.1. Lineage (NCBI taxonomy): Eukaryota > Metazoa > Chordata > Amphibia > Anura > Bombinatoridae > Bombina > Bombina bombina. The sequence continues at coordinate 175,337,956 of NC_069505.1, forward strand.
AAGAGGATAGGTCAGAAAGCGACTGCTACCTCTTTCCTTTTGGCTGAAAAGCATCATCCGTTTGGCCTATGAGACTGCTGGCCAGCAGCCTCCTGAAAGAATTACTGCTCATTCTACCAGAGCAGTGGCTTCCACGTGGGCTTTCAAAAATGAGGCTTCTGTTGAACAGATTTGTAAGGCAGCAACTTGGTCTTCACTGCATACTTTTGCCAAATTTTATAAATTCGATACTTTTGCTTTTTCGGAGGCTATTTTTGGGAGAAAGGTTTTGCAAGCAGTGGTGACTTCCGTTCCCTCCCTTCATCCGTGTCCTAAAGCTTTGGTATTGGTATCCCACAAGTAAGGATGAATCCGTGGACTGGATACACCTTGCAAGAGAAAACAGAATTTATGCTTACCTGATAAATGACTTTCTCTTGTGGTGTATCCAGTCCTCGGCCCGCCCTGGCAATTAAGTCAGGTACATTTTTTGTTGTTTAAACTACAGTCACCACTGCACCCTGTGGTTTCTCCTTTGGCTTCTTAACCTTTGGTCAAATGACTGGGGGGTGGAGCTAGGGGGGGAGCTATATGGACAGCTCTGCTGTGTGCTCTCTTTGCCACTTCCTGTAGGGAAGCAGAATATCCCACAAGTAAGGATGAATCCGTGGACTGGATACACCGCAAGAGAAAGTAATTTATCAGGTAAGCATAAATTCTGTTTTTCCAGCCACACTTTCATTCCTGCATACTCTTATTTTTATCGCATTTTATCATTTTTTTTTATACATATATATTTTTTCACATACAATTTCTACTTAAATATTCCAATTTGGTTACTATCTATGTAAATTTTTATTGATTTTTCCATTTGGTATATTTTTTAGTTTGTGCTGGCATACTCTTATAGATAGGAATTATTTACTCTTAGTGGTCCAGATATAGCTCACCAAGTATTCATTTTATATACGTCAAATACTCCTGTCCCCTAGTGGTGTATTATGTACACCACTTATTCTTTTTCTATCTGATGCCAAGTATGTGAATCATTGAAGTCTTTGATTATTTTTATTTTTTCTTAGTATTTCCCTTTTTCTTTTTTTCTGTTCTTTGACACTTGTTTCCCCACATATTCCCACATTTAAGAGTCCCTTGTATAAGCTCTCAGACTCCAGTCAATCAATGTAGAGTCCCTTTTTACACTTAACTTGCTTTGTTAAATCATAGTTTTTCCTAATTTTAATGCTTTTTAGGGCTCACAATGACCAAAACGTTTTTCCCACTTAGGAACAGAATCTTCAGAATTTATAGGGTTCCTAGCATAGTTTTTTAGTGGTTTTTAAAAGTATATTAAAATAAAATAAATGTACAGACTTATTAATATTGATATAAATAACACACTTTTCTCTTGTTAAGTGTATCCAGTCCACGGATCATCCATTACTTGTGGGATATTCTCCTTCCCAACAGGAAATTGCAAGAGGATCACCCACAGCAGAGCTGCTATATAGCTCCCCCTTTTATACTTAGTTTATTTCTTCAATCAAAAGTTTGTTATTTTTAAATGGTACCGGAGTGTACTGTTTATCTCAGGCAGTATTTAGAAGGAGAATCTGCCTGCGTTTTCTATGATCTTAGCAGAAGTAACTAAGATCCTTTGCTGTTCTCACATATTCTGAGGAGTGAGGTAACTTCAGAGGGGGAATAGCGTGCCTGCAATAAGGTATGTGCAGTTAAAATATTTTTCTAGGGATGGAATTTGCTAGAAAATGCTGCTGATACCGAAGTAATGTAAGTAAAGCCTTAAATGCAGTGATAGCGACTGGTATCAGGCTTATTAATAGAGATACATACTCTTATAAAAGTGTATTTTAAAACGTTTGTTGGCATGTTTAATCGTTTTTTTACATATGTTTGGTGATAAAACTTATTGGGGCCTAGTTTTTTCCACATGGCTGGCTTGAATTTTGCCTAGAAACAGTTCCCTGAGGCTTCCCACTGTTGTAATATGAGTGGGAGGGGCCTATTTCAGCGTTTTTTTTTGCACAGCAAAAATTACAGACACAGACATCCAGCTTCTTCCTGCATGATCCAGGACTTCTCTGGAGGGCTCAAAAGGCTTCAAAAGTCGTATTGAGGGAGGTAAAAAGCCACAGTAGAGCTGTGGCAGTTGTTGTGACTGTTTAAAAAAGTTTTTGTCATTTGTTGTTCCGTTTTTGGTAATAAGGGGTTAATCATCCATTTGCAAGTGGGTGCAATGCTCTCCTAACTTATAACATACACTGTAAAAATTTCGTTAGTGTAACTGCATTTTTTCACTGTTATTTCAAAATTTGGGAAAATTTGTTTCTTAAAGGCGATGTTAGAAGTCTCAAAGATAATTAGCTGGGCAGAGTCTCACTCTTGCCACCTGTCAGCGATCCACATCCCAGGCGTAGAGAACTGGGAGGCGGATTTTCTAAGTCGTCAGACTTTTCATCCGGGGGAGTGGGAACTCCATCCGGAGGTGTTTGCTCAACTGGTCCTTCGTTGGGGCAAACCAGAACTGGATCTCATGGCGTCTCGCCAGAACGCCAAGCTTCCTTGTTACGGATCCAGGTCCAGGGACCCGGGAGCAACGCTGATAGATGCTCTAGCAGCTCCTTGGTTCTTCAACCTGGCCTATGTGTTTCCACCGTTTCCTCTGCTCCCTCGATTGATTGCCAAAATCAAACAGGAGAGAGCATCGGTGATTCTGATAGCGCCTGCGTGGCCACGCAGGACCTGGTATGCAGACCTAGTGGACATGTCATCTCTTCCACCATGGACTCTGCCTCTGAGGCAGGACCTTCTAATACAAGGTCCTTTCAATCATCCAAATCTAATTTCTCTGAGACTAACTGCATGGAGATTGAACGCTTGATTCTATCAAGGCGTGGCTTCTCCGAGTCAGTCATTGATACCTTAATACAGGCTCGGAAGCCTGTCACCAGGAAAATCTACCATAAGATATGGCGTAAATATCTTTATTGGTGTGAATCCAAGAGTTACTCATGGAGTAAGGTTAGGATTCCTGTGATATTGTCCTTTCTCCAAGAGGGTTTGGACAAAGGCTTATCAGCTAGTTCTTTAAAAGGACAGATCTCTGCTCTGTCTATTCTTTTGCACAAGCGTCTGGCAGAAGTTCCAGACGTCCAGGCATTTTGTCAGGCTTTGGTTAGGATTAAGCCTGTGTTTAAAACTGTTGCTCCCCCGTGGAGCTTAAACTTGGTTCTTAAAGTTCTTCAGGGAGTTCCGTTTGAACCCCTTCATTCCATTGATATTAAACTTTTATCTTGGAAAGTTCTGTTTTTGATGGCTATTTCCTCGGCTCGAAGAGTCTCTGAGTTATCTGCCTTACATTGTGATTCTCCTTATCTGATTTTTCATTCAGACAAGGTAGTTCTGCGTACCAAACCTGGGTTTTTACCTAAGGTGGTTTCTAACAGGAATATCAATCAAGAGATTGTTGTTCCATCATTGTGTCCTAATCCTTCTTCAAAGAAGGAATGTCTTTTGCATAATCTGGACGTAGTCCGTGCCTTGAAGTTTTACTTACAGGCTACTAAAGATTTTCGTCAAACATCTACCCTGTTTGTCGTTTACTCTGGACAGAGGAGAGGTCAAAAAGCTTTGGCAACCTCTCTCTCCTTTTGGCTTCGGAGCATAATACGCTTAGCCTATGAGACTGCTGGACAACAGCCCCCTGAAAGAATTACAGCTCATTCTACTAGAGCTGTGGCTTCCACCTGGGCCTTTAAAAATGAGGCCTCTGTTGAACAGATTTGCAAGGCTGCGACTTGGTCTTCGCTTCACACCTTTTCAAAATTTTACAAATTTGACACTTTTGCTTCTTCGGAGGCTGTTTTTGGGAGAAAGGTTCTACAGGCAGTGGTTCCTTCCGTTTAAGTTCCTGCCTTGTCCCTCCCATCATCCGTGTACTTTAGCTTTGGTATTGGTATCCCACAAGTAATGGATGATCCGTGAACTGGATACACTTAACAAGAGAAAACATAATTTATGCTTACCTGATAAATTTATTTCTCTTGTAGTGTATCCAGTCCACGGCCCGCCCTGTCCTTTTAAGGCAGGTCTAAATTTTAATTAAACTACAGTCACCACTGCACCCTATGGTTTCTCCTTTCTCGTCTTGTTTCGGTCGAATGACTGGATATGGCAGTGAGGGGAGGAGCTATATAGCAGCTCTGCTGTGGGTGATCCTCTTGCAACTTCCTGTTGGGAAGGAGAATATCCCACAAGTAATGGATGATCCGTGGACTGGATACACTACAAGAGAAATAAATTTATCAGGTAAGCATAAATTGTTTTTTAAACACTTTTTTTTTTTAAATCACCGTTTTCAGTTTAGGCTATACCAATCACCAATCCCTCATCACTCACTCATCCAGAATGAAGATACTTTGCCAATTGTTTTGAAGGTTTATTTAAAAAGTATGATCCTTTTATTTTATTCCCCTACACTTACAACAACATGCTTATTATTGATTGTATGTCACAGTTATTTTGTATGTGTGAATACCAGTATATCACTTACACATTGTTTTAATCATTACCCACATTTTTTCTTAAGTACTTAAGTGATCAGCACCGCCCACCTTTTCTATTATTGGCTATTGTTCTCCATTTAACCTCACCACAGGTAACACTAATAGATCTCTGATGAAGCGCATGCGCGAAACGCATCAAATCTAGCACCCCTTGCACACCTGTGTTAGTGCCTCCCAACCGGTGTTTAAATAAACCACTTGGCATTCGAAGTTCCTGGTTCCTCGTTTTTTTTTTTTTTTTCAAGTATCCTTTTTTCAAGTATTATATATGTGTGTGTGTATATGTGTATATATATATATATATATATATATATATATATATGTAAATACATATATATATAATATATAATATATATATATATATATATATATGTAAATACATATATATATATATATATATAATATATAATATATATATATATATATATATATATATATATGTATGTAAATACACATATATATGTATGTAAATACACATATATATATATATATATATATGTATGTGTATATATATATATATATATATATATATATATGTATGTGTATGTATATATGTATATATATATATATGTGTATATATATATATATATATATATATATATATATATATATATATATATATATATATATATATATGTATGTATGTAAATACATATATATAAATACATGTGTATGTATCAGTGATATCTCTATTTGAGGACAGCACCCAGGCAGTGATTACATCTGAGTGGAAGAAGTGCTGGGCTACCAGCTAATTGTATATATTATGAGACATCCATTTTTCAAAAACAAAGCACTGTAATATGTTTTAAAACATATAGTACAGGGAACATTTTTGAGTATCATGTCCCTTTTTAAATGCTGATTTAAACTATACATAGAACATGTCTCTCTTTATTTTATTACAATAAATAACCAGTTAGTTCCTTCATCTGATAAATAGTTTTGTTTTGTTTCTTTTTCTCAGAGAAGAATAATTGTTATCGGTGAAGTGGAACCAACAGATGAAGAATGTGAATGGCACAGTGATACAGAGGATGAAGAAAAAATATCAGTATGTACAATACACAAGTATTTGTTTTATTTTACTGTCACGCCCTTTCTGTTTTACATTATAAAACATGGACTATGATATGACAACACAGTCTGTGGTGAAGGATACTAGCAAAATCTAGCATTGTTTAAAGTGATGGTAAACCTAACAGATTATCATAGAGCTGAATGTGCCCTGTTGTCTACCTCTATATAGTTTTATCTTGTTACTTGCAGCTGGCCTCCTGCTCTATTCAGCATTTTTTTTTATGCTCTGACATGGCAGGTGATACAGCCAATGGAAAGTTGTACCATAGATTATCAAAGAATGGTGCATATATGCACAGTACTTGCCATCATACAATGCTGCTCAGTACTTCTATCTTTACTCACTTTAAAGGGACATAACACTCATATGTTAAATCACTTGAAACTGATGCAGTATAACTGTAAAAAGCTGAGAGGAAAATATCACCTGAGCATCTCTATGTAAAAAAGGAAGATATTTTACCTCACAATTTCCTCAGCTCAGCAGAGAAAGTTATACTCAGTTACTCCCAGCTGCAGGTAAAAAAATGCAGAAATGAACAGCAGCCAATCAGCATCAGCAGTGCTGAGGTCATGAACTCTTACTGTGATCTCATGAGATTTGACTTAACTCTCATGAGATTTCATAGTAAGCTTCCTTTACCTGATTGGTGAAATAATATGAGAGTTCACAATGCTCGTCCCTTCAGATGTCCCAGGACAAACACACTAAAATGCTGCTTAGAAATCCTTTACAATGGGATGTGGCTACTGAGGAACTTTTGAGGTAAAATATCTTTCTTTTTTACATAGAGATGTTCAGGTGATATTTTCTAGTCAGCTTTTTACAGCTATGCTGCATCACTTTCAAGTGTTTAAACATTTGGGTATTATGGCCCTTTAAGCTAGGTGTTTATAAACCGGTTTTAGTATGTTTTCCTAATATCCAGAGAGAAGTTAACTAATTTATCTCTCATACTGATATCTGTTAAAATGTATTAACATTTCTGTATTTAACTCTGGCATTTTATATAGACAGATTTGAAAAACAAGGCAACAATAGCAGATAAAGAAGAACCAGATGCAGAAAATTGTAAGGGAATTCCAGACTTTTGGCTTACCATCCTTAAAAATATAGATATGATAAACCCACCTTTGCAAGTAAGTAATTTGTTTCATATAGGAATCTGGTGCATTTTGCTTAAACCTAGGAAATGTATTTCTCCAACATAGGTGTGTCCGGTCCACGGCGTCATCCTTACTTGTGGGATATTCTCTTCCCCAACAGGAAATGGCAAAGAGCCCAGCAAAGCTGGTCACATGATCCCTCCTAGGCTCCGCCTACCCCAGTCATTCTCTTTGCCGTTGTACAGGCAACATCTCCACGGAGATGGCTTAGAGTTTTTTAGTGTTTAACTGTAGTTTTTATTATTCAATCAAGAGTTTGTTATTTTAAAATAGTGCTGGTATGTACTATTTACTCAGAAACAGAAAAGAGAAGAAGATTTCTGTTTGTATGAGGAAAATGATTTTAGCAACCGTTACTAAAATCCATGGCTGTTCCACACAGGACTGTTGAGAGGAATTAACTTCAGTTGGGGGAACAGTGAGCAGTCTCTTGCTGCTTGAGGTATGACACATTCTAACAAGACGATGTAATGCTGGAAGCTGTCATTTTCTTCTGTTATGTGTGATCAGTCCACGGGTCATCATTACTTCTGGGATATAACTCCTCCCCAACAGGAAATGCAAGAGGATTCACCCAGCAGAGCTGCATATAGCTCCTCCCCTCTACGTCAGTCCCAGTCATTCTCTTGCACCCAACGACTAGATAGGATGTGTGAGAGGACTATGGTGATTATACTTAGTTTTTATGACTTCAATCAAAAGTTTGTTATTTTAAAATAGCACCGGAGCGTGTTATTACTTCTCTGGCAGAGTTTGAGGAAGAATCTGACAGAGATTTTTTACTATGATTTTAACCGGAGTCGTTAAGATCATATTGCTGTTCTCGACCATCTGAGGGAGGTAAAGGCTTCAGATCAGGGGACAGCGGGCAGATGAATCTGCATTGAGGTATGTGGCAGTTTTTATTTTCTGAATGGAATTGATGAGAAAAGCCTGCCATACCGTTAAAATGACATGTATGTATACACTTCAGTATTCTGGGGATGGTATTTCACCGGAACTACTGTGTTAAGGTCACTAATCCTTTTAATAACTATTCTCATGTTAAACGTTTTTGCTGGAATGTAGAATCGTTTACATTGCTGAGGTACTGTGTGAATAAATGTTTGGGCATTATTTTCCACTTGGCAGTTTTTTGCTTTAATTGTGACAGTTTCGTTTCTCTTCACTGCTGTGTGGGAGAGGGAGGGGCCGTTTTTGGCGCTCTTTGCTACGCATCAAAAAATTCCAGTCAGCTACTTTTATATGTCCTGCATGATCCGGTTCATCTCTGACAGATCTCAGGGGTCTTCAAACTTCTTTGAAGGGAGGTAAATTCTCTCAGCAGAGCTGTGAGAATTCTTATAGTGACTGTGTATAAAAAACGTTGTTTTGTTTTCTTATGTACAAATTTAATTAGTGTTGTTTTTTACTAATGGGAACAAACCTTTGCTAAAAGTTGTGTTGTTTTAAAATTTGATGCAATAACTGTTTTTCAGTTCATTATTTCAACTGTCATTTAATCGTTAGTACCTCTTTGAGGCACAGTACGTTTTTTGCTAAAAAAGATTATAACCAAGTTGTAAGTTTTTTGCTAGTGTGTTAAACATGTCTGACTCAGAGGAAGATATCTGTGTCATTTGTTCCAATGCCAAGGTGGAGCCCAATAGAAATTTATGTACTAACTGTATTGATGCTACTTTAAATAAAAGTCAATCTGTACAATGTGAACAAATTTCACCAAACAGCGAGGGGAGAGTTATGCCGACTAACTCGCCTCACGCGACAGTACCTGCATCTCCCGCCCGGGAGGTGCGTGATATTTTGGCGCCTAGTACATCTGGGCGGCCATTACAGATAACATTACAAGATATGGCTACTGTTATGACTGAAGTTTTGTCTAAATTACCTGAACTAAGAGGCAAGCGTGATCACTCTGGGGTGAGAACAGAGTGCGCTGACAATGCTAGGGCCATGTCTGATACTGCGTCACAGCTCGCAGAGCATGAGGACGGAGAGCTTCATTCTGTGGGTGACGGTTCTGATCCAAACAGATTGGACTCAGATATTTCAAATTTTAAATTTAAATTGGAGAACCTCCGTGTACTACTAGGGGAGGTCTTAGCAGCTCTCAACGATTGTAACACTGTTGCAATACCAGAGAAACTGTGTAGGTTGGATAAATACTTTGCGGTACCGGCGAGTACTGACGTTTTTCCTATACCTAAGAGACTAACTGAAATTGTTACTAAGGAGTGGGATAGACCCGGTGTGCCGTTCTCACCCCCTCCAATATTTAGAAAGATGTTTCCAATAGACGCCACCACTCGGGACTTATGGCAAACGGTCCCCAAGGTGGAGGGAGCAGTTTCTACTTTAGCTAAGCGTACCACTATCCCGGTGGAGGATAGCTGTGCTTTCTCAGATCCAATGGATAAAAAATTAGAGGGTTACCTTAAGAAAATGTTTGTTCAACAAGGTTTTATATTACAACCCCTTGCATGTATCGCGCCGATTACGGCTGCGGCAGCATTTTGGATTGAGTCGCTTGAAGAGAACCTTAGTTCCTCTACGCTAGACGACATTACGGACAGGCTTAGAGTCCTTAAACTAGCTAATTCTTTCATTTCGGAGGCCGTAGTACATTTAACCAAACTTACGGCTAAGAACTCAGGATTCGCCATACAGGCACGCAGGGCACTGTGGCTAAAATCCTGGTCAGCTGATGTTACTTCTAAGTCCAAATTACTTAATATACCTTTCAAGGGGCAGTCCTTATTCGGGCCCGGTTTGAAAGAAATTATCGCTGACATTACGGGAGGTAAGGGCCACGCCCTACCTCAAGACAAGGCCAAAGCTAAGGCTAGACAGTCTAATTTTCGTCCCTTTCGGAATTTCAAAACAGGAGCAGCATCAACCTCCACTGCACCAAAACAGGAAGGAGCTGTTGCTCGTTACAGGCAAGGCTGGAAGCCTAACCAGTCCTGGAACAAAAGCAAGCAGGCCAGGAAACCTGCTGCTGCCCCAAAGACAGCATGAACCGAGAGCCCCCGATCCGGGACCGGATCTAGTAGGGGGCAGACTCTCTCTCTTCGCCCAGGCCTGGGCAAGAGATGTTCAGGATCCCTGGGCACTAGAGATCATATCTCAGGGATACCTTCTAGACTTCAAATTATCTCCCCCAAGAGGGAGATTTCATCTGTCAAGGTTGTCAACAAACCAGATAAAGAAAGAAGCGTTTCTACGCTGCGTACAAGATCTGTTAACAATGGGAGTGATCCATCCGGTTCCGTGGTCGGAACAAGGACAAGGGTTCTACTCAAACCTGTTTGTGGTTCCCAAAAAAGAGGGAACTTTCAGGCCAATCTTAGATTTAAAGACTCTAAACAAATTCCTAAGAGTTCCATCGTTCAAAATGGAAACTATTCGGACAATTTTACCCATGATCCAAGAGGGTCAGTACATGACCACAGTGGATTTAAAGGATGCTTACCTTCACATACCGATCCACAAAGATCATCACCGGTATCTAAGGTTTGCCTTCCTAGACAGGCACTACCAGTTTGTAGCTCTTCCATTCGGATTGGCTACGGCTCCAAGAATCTTCACAAAGGTTCTGGGTGCCCTTCTAGCGGTACTAAGACCGCGAGGGATTTCGGTAGCTCCGTACCTAGACGACATTCTAATACAAGCTTCAAGCTTTCAAACTGCCAAGTCTCATACAGAGTTAGTTCTGGCATTTCTAAGGTCGCATGGATGGAAAGTGAACGAAAAGAAGAGTTCTCTCTTTCCTCTCACAAGAGTTCCATTCTTGGGGACTCTTATAGATTCTGTAGAAATGAAGATTTACCTGACAGAAGACAGGTTAACAAAACTTCAAAATGCATGCCGCGTCCTTCATTCCATTCAACACCCGTCAGTAGCTCAATGCATGGAGGTGATCGGCTTAATGGTAGCGGCAATGGACATAGTACCTTTTGCACGCCTACACCTCAGACCGCTGCAACTATGCATGCTAAGTCAGTGGAATGGGGATTACTCAGATTTGTCCCCTACTCTGAATCTGAATCAAGAGACCAGAAATTCTCTTCTATGGTGGCTTCATCGGCCACACCTGTCCAGGGGAATGCCATTCAGCAGGCCAGACTGGACAATTGTAACAACAGACGCCAGCCTACTAGGTTGGGGCGCTGTCTGGAATTCTCTGAAGGCTCAGGGACTATGGAATCAGGAGGAGAGTCTCCTTCCAATAAACATTCTGGAATTGAGAGCAGTTCTCAATGCCCTTCTGGCTTGGCCCCAGTTAATAACTCGGGGGTTCATCAGGTTTCAGTCGGACAACATCACGACTGTAGCTTACATCAACCATCAGGGAGGGACAAGAAGCTCCCTAGCAATGATGGAAGTATCAAAGATAATTCGCTGGGCAGAGTCTCACTCTTGCCACCTGTCAGCAATCCACATCCCGGGAGTGGAGAACTGGGAGGCGGATTTCTTGAGTCGCCAGACTCTTCATCCGGGGGAGTGGGAACTTCATCCGGAGGTCTTTGCCCAAATACTTCGACGTTGGGGCAAACCAGAGATAGATCTCATGGCGTCTCGCCAGAACGCCAAACTTCCTCGCTACGGGTCCAGATCCAGGGATCCGGGAGCAGTTCTGATAGATGCTTTGACAGCACCTTGGAACTTCAGGATGGCTTATGTGTTTCCACCCTTCCCGCTGCTTCCTCGATTGATTGCCAAAATCAAACAGGAGAGAGCATCAGTAATTCTAATAGCACCTGCTTGGCCACGCAGGACTTGGTATGCAGATCTAGTGGACATGTCATCCTGTCCGCCTTGGTCTCTACCTCTAAGACAGGACCTTCTGATACAGGGTCCATTCAAACATCAAAATCTAACTTCTCTGAAGCTGACTGCTTGGAAATTGAACGCTTGATTTTATCAAAACGTGGTTTTTCTGAGTCGGTTATTGATACCCTGATTCAGGCTAGGAAGCCTGTTACCAGAAGGATTTACCATAAAATATGGCGGAAATACTTATACTGGTGCGAATCCAAAGGTTACTCCTGGAGTAAGGTTAGGATCGCTAGGATATTGTCTTTTCTACAAGAAGGTTTAGAAAAGGGTTTATCAGCTAGTTCATTAAAGGGACAGATTTCAGCTCTGTCCATCTTGTTACACAGACGTCTGTCAGAAAATCCAGACGTCCAGTCCTTTTGTCAGGCTTTAGCTAGGATCAAGCCTGTGTTTAAAGCTGTTGCTCCACCATGGAGTTTAAACTTAGTTCTTAACGTTTTACAGGGTGTTCCGTTTGAACCCCTTCATTCCATTGATATAAAAATGTTATCTTGGAAAGTTCTGTTTTTAATGGCTATTTCCTCGGCTCGAAGAGTCTCTGAGTTATCAGCCTTACATTGTGATTCCCCTTATCTGATTTTTCACTCAGACAAGGTAGTTCTGCGTACTAAACCTGGGTTCTTACCTAAGGTAGTCACTAACAGGAACATCAATCAAGAGATTGTTGTCCCATCCTTGTGTCCAAATCCTTCTTCAAAGAAGGAACGTCTTTTACACAATCTGGATGTAGTTCGTGCCCTCAAGTTCTACTTGCAGGCAACTAAAGATTTTCGCCAAACTTCTTCCTTGTTTGTCGTTTACTCTGGACAGAGGAGAGGTCAAAAAGCTTCTGCTACCTCTCTCTCTTTTTGGCTTCGTAGCATAATACGTTTAGCCTATGAGACTGCTGGACAGCAGCCTCCTGAAAGAATTACAGCTCACTCCACTAGAGCTGTGGCTTCCACTTGGGCCTTTAAGAATGAGGCCTCTGTTGAACAGATTTGCAAGGCTGCAACTTGGTCTTCGCTTCATACTTTTTCCAAATTTTACAAATTTGACACTTTTGCTTCTTCGGAGGCTATTTTTGGGAGAAAGGTTCTTCAGGCAGTGGTTCCTTCTGTATAATGAGCCTGCCTATCCCTCCCGTCATCCGTGTACTTTTGCTTTGGTATTGGTATCCCAGAAGTAATGATGACCCGTGGACTGATCACACATAACAGAAGAAAACATAATTTATGCTTACCTGATAAATTCCTTTCTTCTGTTGTGTGATCAGTCCACGGCCCGCCCTGTTTTAAGGCAGGTAAATATCTTTTAAATTATACTCCAGTCACCACTTCACCCTTGGTTACTCCTTTCTCGTTGTTTCTTGGTCGAATGACTGGGACTGACGTAGAGGGGAGGAGCTATATGCAGCTCTGCTGGGTGAATCCTCTTGCATTTCCTGTTGGGGAGGAGTTATATCCCAGAAGTAATGATGACCCGTGGACTGATCACACAACAGAAGAAAGGAATTTATCAGGTAAGCATAAATTATGTTTTCCCTATGGGATCCGGTAAGCCATGTTTATTAAGATAGTAAATAAGGGCTTCACAAGGGCTTATTAAGACTGTAGACTTTTTCTGGGCTAAATCGATTCATTATTAACACATATTTAGCCTTGAGGAATCATTTAATCTGGGTATTTTGATAAGATTATATCGGCAGGCACTTTTTTAGACTCCTTATTCTTTAGGGGCTTTCCCAAATCATAGGCAGAGCCTCATTTTCGCGCCGGTGTTGCGCACTTGTTTTTGAGAGGCATGACATGCAGTCGCATGTGTGAGGAGCTCTGATACTTAGAAAAGACTTTCTGAAGGCGTCATTTGGTATCGTATTCCCCTTTGGGCTTGGTTGGGTCTCAGCAAAGCAGATACCAGGGACTGTAAAGGGGTTAAAGTTAAAAACGGCTCCGGTTCCGTTATTTTAAGGGTTAAAGCTTCCAAATTTGGTGTGCAATACTTTTAAGGCTTTAAGACACTGTGGTGAAATTTTGGTGAATTTTGAACAATTCCTTCATATTTTTTCGCAATTGCAGTAATAAAGTGTGTTCAGTTTAAAATTTAAAGTGACAGTAACGGTTTTATTTTAAAACGTTTTTTGTACTTTGTTATCAAGTTTATGCCTGTTTAACATGTCTGAACTACCAGATAGACTGTGTTCTGAATGTGGGGAAGCCAGAGTTCCTTCTCATTTAAATAAATGTGATTTATGTGACAATGACAATGATGCCCAAGATGATTCCTCAAGTGAGGGGAGTAAGCATGGTACTGCATCATTCCCTCCTTCGTCTACACGAGTCTTGCCCACTCAGGAGGCCCCTAGTACATCTAGCGTGCCAATACTCCTTACTATGCAACAATTAACGGCTGTAATGGATAATTCTGTCAAAAACATTTTAGCCAAAATGCACTCTTATCAGCGTAAGCGCGACTGCTCTGTTTTAGATACTGAAGAGCATGACGACGCTGATAATAATGGTTCTGAAGGGCCCCTAAACCAGTCTGATGGGGCCAGGGAGGTTTTGTCTGAGGGAGAAATTACAGATTCAGGGAACATTTCTCAACAAGCTGAACCTGATGTGATTACGTTTAAATTTAAGTTGGAACATCTCCGCGCTCTGCTTAAGGAGGTATTATCCACTCTGGATGATTGTGACAATTTGGTCATCCCAGAGAAGCTATGTAAAATGGACAAGTTCCTAGAGGTCCCGGGGCTCCCAGAAGCTTTTCCTATACCCAAGCGGGTGGCGGACATTGTAAATAAAGAATGGGAAAGGCCCGGTATTCCTTTCGTCCCTCCCCCCATATTTAAAAAATTGTTTCCTATGGTCGACCCCAGAAAGGACTTATGGCAGACAGTCCCCAAGGTCGAGGGAGCGGTTTCCACTTTAAACAAACGCACCACTATACCCATAGAAGATAGTTGTGCTTTCAAAGATCCTACGGATAAAAAATTAGAAGGTTTACTTAAAAAGATGTTTGTTCAGCAGGGTTACCTTCTACAGCCAATTTCATGCATTGTCCCTGTCGCTACAGCCGCATGTTTCTGGTTCGATGAGCTGGTAAAGGCGGTCGATAGTGATTCTCCTCCTTATGAGGAGATTATGGACAGAATCAATGCTCTCAAATTGGCTAATTCTTTCACCCCAGACGCCACTTTGCAATTGGCTAGGTTAGCGGCTAAGAATTCTGGGTTTGCTATTGTGGCGCGCAGAGCGCTTTGGTTGAAATCTTGGTCAGCTGATGCGTCTTCCAAGAACAAGCTACTTAACATTCCTTTCAAGGGGAAAACACTGTTTGGCCCTGACTTGAAAGAGATTATCTCTGATATCACTGGGGGTAAGGGCCATGCCCTTCCTCAGGATCGGCCTTTCAAGGCCAAAAATAAACCTAATTTTCGTCCCTTTCGTAGAAACGGACCAGCCCAAAGTGCTACGTCCTCTAAGCAAGAGGGTAATACTTCTCAAGCCAAGCAAGCTTGGAGACCAATGCAAGGCTGGAACAAGGGAAAGCAGGCCAAGAAACCTGCCACTGCTACCAAGACAGCATGAAATGTTGGCTCCCGATCCGGGACCGGATCTGGTGGGGGGCAGACTCTCTCTCTTCGCTCAGGCTTGGGCAAGAGATGTTCTGGATCCTTGGACACTAGAAATAGTCTCCCAAGGTTATCTTCTGGAATTCAAGGGGCTTCCCCCAAGGGGGAGGTTCCACAGGTCTCAGTTGTCTTCAGACCACATAAAAAGACAGGCATTCTTACATTGTGTGGAAGACCTGTTAACAATGGGAGTGATTCATCCTGTTCCATTAGGAGAACAAGGGATGGGGTTCTACTCCAATCTGTTCATAGTTCCCAAAAAAGAGGGAACGTTCAGACCAATCTTAGATCTCAAGATCTTAAACAAGTTTCTCAAGGTTCCATCGTTCAAGATGGAAACCATTCGAACAATTCTTCCTTCCATCCAGGAAGGTCAATTCATGACCACGGTGGATTTAAAGGATGCGTATCTACATATTCCTATCCACAAGGAACATCATCGGTTCCTAAGGTTCGCATTCCTGGACAAGCATTACCAGTTCGTGGCGCTTCCTTTCGGGTTAGCCACTGCTCCAAGGATTTTCACAAAGGTACTAGGGTCCCTTCTAGCTGTGCTAAGACCAAGGGGCATTGCTGTAGTACCTTACTTGGACGACATTCTGATTCAAGCGTCGTCCCTTCCTCAAGCAAAGGCTCACACGGACATCGTCCTGGCCTTTCTCAGATCTCACGGATGGAAAGTGAACGTGGAAAAGAGTTCTCTATCTCCGTCGACAAGGGTTCCCTTCTTGGGAACAATAATAGACTCCTTAGAAATGAGGATTTTTCTGACAGAGGCCAGAAAAACAAGACTTCTAGACTCTTGTCGGATACTTCATTCCGTTCCTCTTCCTTCCATAGCGCAGTGCATGGAAGTGATAGGTTTGATGGTAGCGGCAATGGACATAGTTCCTTTTGCGCGCATTCATCTAAGACCATTACAACTGTGCATGCTCAGTCAGTGGAATGGGGACTATACAGACTTGTCTCCGAGGATACAAGTAAATCAGAGGACCAGAGACTCACTCCGTTGGTGGCTGTCCCTGGACAACCTGTCACAAGGGATGACCTTCCGCAGACCAGAGTGGGTCATTGTCACGACCGACGCCAGTCTGATGGGCTGGGGCGCGGTCTGGGGATCCCTGAAAGCTCAGGGTCTTTGGTCTCGGGAAGAATCTCTTCTACCGATAAATATTCTGGAACTGAGAGCGATATTCAATGCTCTCAAGGCTTGGCCTCAGCTAGCGAGGGCCAAGTTCATACGGTTTCAATCAGACAACATGACAACTGTTGCGTACATCAACCATCAGGGGGGAACAAGGAGTTCCCTGGCGATGGAAGAAGTGACCAAAATCATTCAATGGGCGGAGTCTCACTCCTGCCACCTGTCTGCAATCCACATCCCAGGAGTGGAAAATTGGGAAGCGGATTTTCTGAGTCGTCAGACATTGCATCCGGGGGAGTGGGAACTCCATCCGGAAATCTTTGTCCAAATCACTCAACTGTGGGGCATTCCAGACATGGATCTGATGGCCTCTCGTCAGAACTGCAAAGTTCCTTGCTACGGGTCCAGATCCAGGGATCCCAAGGCGGCTCTAGTGGATGCACTAGTAGCACCTTGGACCTTCAAACTAGCTTATGTATTCCCGCCGTTTCCTCTCATCCCCAGGCTGGTAGCCAGGATCAATCAGGAGAGGGCGTCGGTGATCTTGATAGCTCCTGCGTGGCCACGCAGGACTTGGTATGCAGATCTGGTGAATATGTCATCGGCTCCACCATGGAAGCTACCTTTGAGACGAGACCTTCTTGTTCAAGGTCCGTTCGAACATCCGAATCTGGTCTCACTCCAGCTGACTGCTTGGAGATTGAACGCTTGATCTTATCGAAGCGAGGGTTCTCAGATTCTGTTATCGATACTCTTGTTCAGGCCAGAAAGCCTGTAACTAGAAAGATTTACCACAAAATTTGGAAAAAATATATCTGTTGGTGTGAATCTAAAGGATTCCCTTGGGACAAGGTTAAGATTCCTAAGATTCTATCCTTCCTTCAAGAAGGATTGGAAAAAGGATTATCTGCAAGTTCCCTGAAGGGACAGATTTCTGCCTTGTCTGTGTTACTTCACAAAAAGCTGGCAGCTGTGCCAGATGTTCAAGCCTTTGTTCAGGCTCTGGTTAGAATCAAGCCTGTTTACAAACCTTTGACTCCTCCTTGGAGTCTCAACTTAGTTCTTTCAGTTCTTCAGGGGGTTCCGTTTGAACCCTTACATTCCGTTGATATTAAGTTATTATCTTGGAAAGTTTTGTTTTTGGTTGCAATTTCTTCTGCTAGAAGAGTTTCAGAATTATCTGCTCTGCAGTGTTCTCCTCCTTATCTGGTGTTCCATGCAGATAAGGTGGTTTTACGTACTAAACCTGGTTTTCTTCCAAAAGTTGTTTCTAACAAAAACATTAACCAGGAGATTATCGTACCTTCTCTGTGCCCGAAACCAGTTTCAAAGAAGGAACGTTTGTTGCACAATTTGGATGTTGTTCGCGCTCTAAAATTCTATTTAGACGCTACAAAGGATTTTAGACAAACATCTTCCTTGTTTGTTGTTTATTCCGGTAAAAGGAGAGGTCAAAAAGCAACTTCTACCTCTCTCTCTTTTTGGATTAAAAGCATCATCAGATTGGCTTACGAGACTGCCGGACGGCAGCCTCCCGAAAGAATCACAGCTCATTCCACTAGGGCTGTGGCTTCCACATGGGCCTTCAAGAACGAGGCTTCTGTTGATCAGATATGTAGGGCAGCGACTTGGTCTTCACTGCACACTTTTACCAAATTTTACAAGTTTGATACTTTTGCTTCTTCTGAGGCTATTTTTGGGAGAAAGGTTTTGCAAGCCGTGGTGCCTTCCATCTAGGTGACCTGATTTGCTCCCTCCCATCATCCGTGTCCTAAAGCTTTGGTATTGGTTCCCACAAGTAAGGATGACGCCGTGGACCGGACACACCTATGTTGGAGAAAACAGAATTTATGTTTACCTGATAAATTACTTTCTCCAACGGTGTGTCCGGTCCACGGCCCGCCCTGGTTTTTTAATCAGGTCTGATAATTTATTTTCTTTAACTACAGTCACCACGGTATCATATGGTTTCTCCTATGCAAATATTCCTCCTTAACGTCGGTCGAATGACTGGGGTAGGCGGAGCCTAGGAGGGATCATGTGACCAGCTTTGCTGGGCTCTTTGCCATTTCCTGTTGGGGAAGAGAATATCCCACAAGTAAGGATGACGCCGTGGACCGGACACACCGTTGGAGAAAGTAATTTATCAGGTAAACATAAATTCTGTTATTTACTTCTGTTTGTTTAATAAAAGAAAAAATTTGAGGTTAGCAGCTTATTTAGAACAAATTTGCTCCCATGTTTATATTTTTCCTTACAAAACTGATTCCAGTGCAGCATATTGTCCACCTTTTTTTGTATATCAATATTTCCAGTACTTTTACTGTATTGTCTACAAAAAATGTAATTGTGTATATGAGGGTTATGTATCTACTGTACATTGAATTCTTAAAAATCTGTTTATACAAATGTACAGTATAAATTTGTGTCCAAATCTGTATAGTAGTTTTAGCTGAAACAAAATGTTGTTGATGTCAAATGACAATCTATGCAAGAGTAAGATGCTCTTGTTAGACTTTAAACACTTTGGTCCTTTTAAGGACACTATTGTAAAACAATTTAAGCATGTTAGCTTTGACTTAGAGCATGCTTTTTATAGTGTGTTGTGCTTTTTTCTTTTTTATATTAATTATTTTGATTGCTTTACTGCATTGATTATATTACCCTAGTGTACATCTATGCATATTTTGAAGTGATTGTAAATCCTAGATTTTCAAAAATGCTACACTGTATCTGTTCAGTTTAATAAAAGGGATCTTTATTCATGATGTTTACTGAATGTACGATAAAACATACATTTAATTATTTGCTTTGTTATACTAAACAAACATGCTCCGGCCACCCAAAACTTTTTTTTGTGTGTGTGTTTTTTTCTCTTTCCCATTAGGTGACATTTCAGCCTTTTAGCCAGTAGCCGTTTTAGCCATACAGCACTGTACATTTTAGATCCCTTTTATTTATTGCACATATACAACCTAGCATTTTTGAATTGCTAGGATTTACAACCAATTTTAAGAAAAAATATTAGATACTAGTGAATATAATTTCTTTCTAATGGTGGCGAGAGTCCATGAATCCTAATTCTTACACGTGTGGGAATACATCACCTGGCCACCAGGAGGCGGCAAAAAGAGAGCATTCAACTATCCCTCCCACTTCCTCTACCTTCCCAGTAGTTCTTTGCCTCGTCAAGGAAGCAGACAGAGATCAGAGACATGCAATTGTGGCCTAGTGGATAGCTAATGCATCTTGGAAGCAAGAGGTTTAGAGTTCAAATCCCAGCTCTGGGTGCAAAGTATTCGTATTGCATGTCATTCTAACCCGATTTTGTTTTGCTTCCACGTGTGATAGCTTGTCTCAAAAAGGAGATAATCCCTGCAATTGCTCATAGCTCCTGCATGGCCACAAAGGACGTGGTACACAGATCTCATAAGCTTGTTGTCTGCTCCTCCATGGACCTCCCTTTATCAAAATCTAGATTCTCTGAAGCCGACTATGTGGAGATTGAATGGTTGATTTTAACTCAGAGAGGATTCTCTTGAGTCTGTGATTGATACTTTAGTTTAGGCGTGTAAATCTGTGAAAAGACGCATATACCACAAGGTGTGGAGAGTGTATTTGTCCTAGTGTGCAGAACGTGTTTTTTTTTTGGAACAAGGTGAGAATACCATGCATTCTTCAGTTTTTACAAGGGCCTTTCAGCTAGTTCTCTTAAAGGGACAGTCTAGTCCAAAAAAAACTTTCATGATTCAGATAGGGCATGTAATTTTAAACAATTTTCCAATTTACTTTTATCACCAATTTTTCTTTGTTCTCTTGGTATTCTTAGTTGAAAGCTTAACCTAGGAGGTTCATATGCTAATTTCTTAGATCTTGAAGGCCGCCTCTTAAGAATGCATTTTAACAGTTTTTTCACCACTAGAGGGTGTTAGTTCATGTTTTTCATATAGATAACACTGTGCTCGTGAAGTTACCTGGGAGCCATCAATGATTGGCTAAACTGCAAGTCTGTCAAAGAACTGAAATAAAGGGGCAGTCTGCAGAGGCTTAGATACAAGATAATCACAGAGGTAAAAAATATATAAATATAACTGTTGGTTATGCAAAACTAGGGAATGGGTAAAAAAGAGATTATCTATCTTTTAAAACAATAACAATTCTGGTGTAGACTGTTCCTTTAAGGGCCAGATATCGTCTCTTTCGGTTTTGTTACATAGAAAGTTGGCACGTTTGCCTGTTGTTCGTTCAAGCTATGGTAAGAATCAAACCTGTCTTCAAGCCTATTTTTCCTCCTTAGAGTCTTAATCTTGTTCTTAAAGTTTTACAACATGTTCCTTTGAGCCTATGCATTCTCTTGATATCAATTTGCCTTCTTGAAAGGTTTTATTTTTGCTGGAGATTTCTACTACATGCAGAGTTTCTGAATTGTCTGCTCTTCAGTGTGATCCTCCTCATCTGGTTTTTCATCAAGATAAGACTGTCCTTTGGACGAAATCGGTATAGAACTACTGGGAGGGTAGAGGAAGTGGGAGATATAGTTGAATGCTCTGTTTGGGGTGTCTGTGCCTCCTCCTGGTGGCCAGGTGATGTATTCCCATATGTAAGAATTACGATTTGTGGACTCTCACCACCAAGAAAGAAAAAATTTATCAGGTAAGAATAAATTATATGTTTTAAACTGTTTGCAAGGTGCAGGAGGAGTGAAGTTTCATATTTAAAATGCAGGGTCTAATGTTATGATTTAGTTTTGTTTCAATGCTAACATTTTTACATTGCTTTATTTGTTACAAATGGCAGCATTATATTAAGAACATTTTACTTATAAGGAAATTACTTTTTATCTTTTAAAGGAATATGACGAGCCAATTTTAAAGCAGCTGCTAGATGTAAAAGTAAAATTTTCAGATCCCGATCAGCCAATGGTGAGTT
Source organism: Bombina bombina (assembly GCF_027579735.1). Lineage (NCBI taxonomy): Eukaryota > Metazoa > Chordata > Amphibia > Anura > Bombinatoridae > Bombina > Bombina bombina. Next base: position 175,359,296 of record NC_069505.1, read on the forward strand.
TTTTTTGTTGTTGTTGGTTTTTTCCATACTAAAAATAATCCTTTCAACTTTTGGGTATATTTGTGCCATATGTTTGTTTATTACATTACTGCTAAAGGTTATTTAGTAAAATGTAGGTAACCTTATTGAAACCTTTTAAAATAAAGCATGATATTAGAAGTACACTATATGGCCAAACGTATGTGGACACCTAACCATCACATCTATATGAGCTTGTTGGATATCATATCACAAAACCATGGGCATTAGTATTGGAGTCGGCACCTCCTTTGCGGCTTTAACAGCACCACTGTTCCCTTTCACAGGACTTTGGAGTGTGTGGGAATTTGAGTGCATTTAGCCAAAAGAGCATTTGGGAGGTCAGGTCCTGATGATGGATGACCAGGTCTGGCTCGCAATAGGAATTCTAATTCATTCCATAGTTATTTAATGATAGGGCTATGTGCAGGCCACTCCAGTTCCTCCACACCAAACTTGTCACACCATGTCTTCATGGACCTTGCTTTGTGTACAAGAGCACAGTTTCATGCTAGAGCAGGAAAGGGTCTTCCCCAAACTGTTGCAACAAAGTTGGAAGCATCTAGTTGTCTAAAATGTCTTTGTATCCCGTAGCATTAAGATGACCCTACAGAAAACCTTGACTTGAGCAAGGAATTCTGGGCAAGTATGCTCAAAATGAGCTTTAGAATGACAGTCAGCTGATGGGCACTGAGTGATTCAATTTGTAAGGGAAGACTTGTCCCTATGTCTAATACAGGTTTTGAAGAGTTACTTTCTCAGTCCCTATTTGTAACATATACAAATAATTTATAAGGTAATCTCTGTGATAAGTGTTAGGGTGATATGCAATAAAAATAATTACAAAATGAGAAGGGCAAGGGTTTTTTTTTTTTTTTTTTTTTTTTTTTTTTTTTAATTTAAATTGTAAAGAGAGGGCTTCCTTGCTTCCAGAGTGTGACCGCATCCTGCCTTGGTGTACATATGATAAAATCCTCCCTAGCACCTAGTGATACAGGCATACTGGAAAGTGGGGCAGGTCTGATTTGCATCTTAAAGTGAAGGTAACATTTGATGAATGAAAGCCCGTTTTTTTTAAAATACCATTAAAAACAGGGGCACTTTCATTCATCAATGTTTAGAAGGCAGCCGTTTTGATTGAAAACTTACCTTTGTTTTTTTCACAGCCAGAGCAGCTTCCCCCACACGGAGATCCTCTCTTCACACGTCAGCAATGACTTCCTCCAACCAATGTGAAGAGAGGATCTCTGGGTGGGGAAAGCTGCTCTGGCTGTGCAAAGAAGAGAGGTAAGTTTTTAATCAAAACGGCTGCTTCTTAAACTTTGATGAATGAAAGTGCCCCTGTTTTTAATAGTATTTTTAAAAAACTAGCTCTCATTCATCAAAGTTTACCTTAACTTTAATGGGACATGTGACCCTTGATTTGATAGAGGGGCTTCTCTTTCAAATGTGAGGTCCCTGTCTCCCTTCATCTGAAGGGAGGATGATAGGTGCTGTTTGAAGTACTTCTCTCACTTCACTAAACATCTCTAAGGGTTAGTTTTGTAGGTAATTGCCAGTGAAACTGATCCTTCAGTGTGTGCCTTAATTCTTGCCATTTTTAATACACTAACAATGTTTATCCTTTAATTGGATATCATGTTTTTGCTTCTAGCAATCTTAGTTAAGCGGTAATCATGTGGCTTCCTTTATTTCATGTTTTGTATTTAATTTAAGTTTTGTATTTAATTTAAGCAGGACATAATGTGTCCCCCTGTCTGGTAACTATGTGATACACCTCACATAATTGTACTACTTACCCACTATTATTATTTTTTTCTCCAGTCTTTCACATTAGAGTTCCACTTTGGTCCTAATGACTACTTTACTAACACTGTTCTGACAAAAACCTACAAGATGAAGTCCGAGCCTGACTCAGCAGATCCCTTTTCATTTGAAGGCCCTGAAATTGTTGATTGTGAGGGGTAAGAACATTGCATGATGTTAACATTGATTTGTGCTGCAACATATATATGTTTCTATTCTAAAGCACATTTCAGCCACATAAACGGCATCTCAATTGTTTATTATGTGTAATGCACAAGATTGACCTTGTACTATATATAAAAAATATCCTGATTCTAAAAGACATATTGTGTTTTTTTTCTCATTGGATTCCCCCTTTGCTTAAAGGGACATTAAACACTTTGTGATGGTAATATAAAATGAGAAGTGTGTGTGTATGTATGTATATGTATGTATGTATGTATATGTATGTATATATGTATGTATGTATATGTATGTATGTGTATGTGTATGTATATGTATGTATGTATATGTATGTATATGTATGTGTATATATATATATATGTGTATATATATATATATATGTATGTATATATATATATATGTATGTGTATATATATATATATATATATATGTGTATATATATATATATTTCTCCTGTTAAGTGTGGTCAGTCCACGGGTCATCATTACTTCTGGGATATTAACTCCTCCCCAACAGGAAGTGCAAGAGGATCACCCAGTAGAGCTGCTATATAGCTCCTCCCCTCTACGTCACACCCAGTCATTCTCTTGCACCCAACTAATAGATAGGATGTGTGAGAGGACTGTGGTGACTATACTTAGTTTTTATATCTTCAATCAAAAGTTTGTTATTTTAAAACAGCACCGGAGTGTGTTGTTCCTTCTCAGGTAGAATTTGAAGAAGAATCTACCTGAGTTTTTGTATGATTTTAGCCGGCGTAGTTAAGATCATTTTGCTGTTCTCGGCCTTCTGAGGAGTGAGGTAAACTTCAGATCAGGGGACAGCGGGCAGGTTCACCTGCAAAGAGGTATGTAGCAGTATATTATTTTCTGAGGAATGGAATTGACTGAGAAAATACTGCCAATACCGATATAATGTAAGTTCAGCCTTAAATGCAGTAGTAGCAACTGGTATCAGGCTGTCATGTATGTATATTTACACTTCAGTATTCTGGGGAATGGCACTTCACTGGGATAATACTGTATGCATAAATTTTTTTTTAGCCTAACTTGCAGTGGGAACGACTAGCAACAGGCTTTCTAATGACACTTCATTTATTTGATGTTAAACGTTTTGCTGGCATGTTAAATCGTTTAATTATCTGAGGTACTGGGTGAAAAATTGTTTTGGGCACTGTTTTTTTCCACTTGGCGGTAGTTTTATTTAATTTAAGACAGTTTACTGATCTCCCTCACTGATGTGTGTGAGGGGGAGGGGCCTATTTTGGCGCTTTTGCTACGCATCAGAAATTCAGTCACAAGTCTGTTTTCTTCCCTGCATGATCCGGATCGTCTCTACAGAGCTCAAGGGTCTTCAAAAATTATTTTGAGGGAGGTAATCACTCACAGCAGACCTGTGAGATTGTGCTTTGACTGTGATAAAAAACGTTTTTATTATGTACATTTTTTCTGCTATGTAAGGGTTTGTTATTCATTACTATGGGGGCAATCCTTTGCTAAATTGTGTTTTTACCGGAAAGAATTTGAATTTATAATTTCTCCGGTTCATTATTACTCAACTGTCATAATTTTTTTCTGTGCTTCTTAAAGGCACAGTACGTTTTTCATATTACTTGTAAATTGAGTTGAAAAGTATTTCCAAGTCTGCTAGTTTATTTGCTAGTGTGTTAAACATGTCTGATTCAGAGGAATATCTCTGTGCTATATGTGCTAAAGCCAAAGTGGAGCCCAATAGAAATTTATGTACTAATTGCATTGATGCTACTTTAAATAAAAGTCACTCTGTACAAATTGAACAACATTCACCAAACAACGAGGGGAAAGTTATGCCGACTAACTTGCCTCACGTGTCAGTACCTGCATCTCCCGCTCGGGAGGTGCGTGATATGGTAACGCCGAGTACTTCAGGGCGGCCATTACAAATCACATTACAGGACATGGCTCATGTTATGACTGAAGTTTTGTCTAAATTACCAGAACTTAGAGGTAAGCGTGATCACTCTGGGGTGAGAACAGAGTGCGCTGATAATAATAGGGCCATGTCAGATACTGCGTCACAATATGCAGAACATGAGGACGGAGAGCTTCAATCTGCAGGTGACGGTTCTGATCCCAATAGAGTGGATTCAGACATTTCTAACTTTAAGTTTAAGCACCTCCGTGTACTGCTAGGGGAGGTATTAGCGTCTCTGAATGATTGTAACACCGTTGCAATTCCAGAGAAATTATGTAGGCTGGATAGATACTATGCGGTACCGGCGAGTACTGACGTATTTCCTATACCTAAGAGGCTTACAGAGATAATTACTAAGGAGTGGGATAGGCCCGGTGTACCCTTTTCCCCCCCTCCTGTATTTAGAAAAATGTTCCCAATAGACGCCACCACACGGGACTTATGGCAGACGGTCCCTAAGGTGGAGGGAGCGGTTTCTACTCTGGCTAAGCGTACCACTATCCCGGTGGAGGATAGCTGTGCTTTTTCAGATCCAATGGATAAAAAGTTAGAGGGTTACCTTAAGAAAATGTTTGTTCAACAAGGTTTTATATTGCAACCCCTTGCATGTATTGCGTCTGTCACGGCCGCTGCCGCTTTTTGGTCCGAGTCCCTGGAAGAGACTCTTGACTCAATAACTATAGATGAGATCTCAAACAAGCTTAAAACTATTAAGCTAGCTAATTCATTTGTTTCAGATGCCGTAGTACATTTAACTAAACTTACGGCTAAGAATTCCGGATTCGCCATCCAGGCACGCAGAGCACTTTGGCTAAAATCCTGGTCAGCTGACGTTACTTCTAAATCTAAATTACTTAACATACCTTTCAAAGGGCAGACCTTATTCGGGCCCGGTTTGAAAGAAATTATCGCTGACATTACTGGAGGTAAGGGCCATGCCCTACCTCAAGACAGAGCCAAACCTAGGGCTAGACAGTCTAATTTTCGTTCCTTTCGTAATTTCAAGGCAGGAGCAGCATCAACTTCCTCTACACCAAAACAGGAAGGAGCTGTTGCTCGCTACAGACAAGGCTGGAAACCTAACCAGTCCTGGAACAAGGGCAAGCAGGCCAGAAAACCTGCTACTGCCCCTAAGACAGCATGAAGTGAGGGCCCCCGATCCGGGAACGGATCTAGTGGGGGGCAGACTTTCTCTCTTCGCCCAGGCCTGGGCAAGAGATGTCCAGGATCCCTGGGCGTTAGAGATCATATCTCAGGGATATCTTCTGGACTTCAAATCCTCTCCCCCAAAAGGGAGATTTCATCTGTCAAGGTTGTCAACAAACCAAATAAAGAAAGAGGCGTTTCTACGCTGTGTACAAGATCTTTTACTAATGGGTGTGATCCATCCGGTTCTGCGGTCGGAACACGGTCAGGGGTTTTACTCAAATCTGTTTGTGGTTCCCAAGAAAGAGGGAACCTTCAGACCAATCTTGGATTTAAAGATCTTAAACAAATTCCTAAGAGTTCCATCGTTCAAAATGGAAACTATTCTGACAATCCTACCCATGATCCAAAAGGGTCAGTACATGACCACTGTGGATTTAAAGGATGCTTACCTTCACATACCGATTCACAAAGATCATTACCGGTATCTAAGGTTTGCCTTCCTAGACAGGCATTACCAGTTTGTAGCTCTTCCATTCGGATTGGCTACGGCTCCAAGAATCTTCACAAAGGTTCTGGGTGCTCTTCTGGCGGTACTAAGACCGCAAGGAATTTCGGTAGCTCCGTACCTAGACGACATTCTGATACAAGCTTCAAGCTTTCAAACTGCCAAGTCTCATACAGAGTTAGT
>NC_069505.1:175370092-175429254 GCF_027579735.1 Bombina bombina
AATGCTCTGATTTGGGGGTTAGGGATTTTATGTCTGAGGGGGAACTTTCAGAGTCAGGAAATGTATTACCTCAGACAGATTCGGACGTCGCGTCTTTTAAATTTAAACTGGAACACCTCCGCCTGTTGCTCAGGGAGGTTTTTGGCGACTCTGGATGATTGTGACCCTATCACAATTCCCCCAGAAAAATTGTGTAAAATGGACAAATATTTAGAAGTACCTACTTACACGGATGTTTTTCCGGTTCCTAAAAGAATTTCGGAAATTGTTAAGAGGGAATGGGATAGACTAGGAATACCGTTTTCTCCCCCTCCTAACTTTAAGAAAATGTTTCCTATATCTGACACCATACGGGACTCCTGGCAATTGGTCCCTAAGGTGGAGGGAGCTATATCTACTCTAGCTAAGCGTAGAATTAGAGGGTCTTCTAAAGAAGCTATTTGTTCACCAGGGTTTTCTATTACAGCCTACAGCCTGCATTGTTCCAGTAACTACTGCAGCGGCATTTTGGTTTGACGCCTTGGAGGAGTCTCTGAAGGTAGAGACGCCCTTAGAAGACATTTTAGACAGAATAAAGGCTCTTAAATTAGCCAATTCATTTATTACTGATGCTGCTTTTCAAATTGCAAAATTAGCGGTGAAGAACGCAGGCTTTGCCATCCTGGCGCGCAGAGCGTTATAGCTGAAATCATGGTCTGCTGACGTATCATCCAAATCTAAGCTTTTAGCTATTCCTTTCAAAGGTAAGACGCTATTCGGGCCTGAGTTGAAGGAGATAATCTCTGACATTACTGGAGTTAAGGGTCACGCCCTACCTCAGGACAAGTCCCTCAAGATGAGGGGTAAACAAAATAATTTTCGTTCCTTTCGAAACTTTAAATGAGTATCCTCTGCTTCCTCTTTCTCCACTAAGCAGGAAGGGAACTTTGCTCAATCAAAGTCGGTCTGGAGACCTAACCAGGCCTGGAATAAAGGTAAACAAGCCAAGAAGCCCGCTGCTGCTACCAAGACAGCATGAAGGGGCAGCCCCCGATCCGGGACCGGATCTAGTAGGGGGCAGACTCTCTTTCTTTGCTTGGGCAAGGGATGTACAGGATCCCTGGGCATTGGAAATTGTGACCCAGGGGTACCAGCTGGAATTCAAAGATTTTCTCCCAAGGGGGAGATTTCATCTTTCACGTTTGTCTGTAGACCAGACAAAAAGAGAGGCGTTCTTACGCTGTGTAACAGACCTTTACACAATGGGTGTAATTTGCCCAGTTCCAGAGCTGGAACAGGGCCAAGGGTTTGACTTAAACCTATTCGTAGTTCCCATAAGAGGGAACTTTCAGATCAATTTTAGATCTCAAAGGTCTTAACAAATTTCTCAGAGTCTCATCATTCAAGATGGAGACCATTCGTACAATTTTGCCAATGATCCAGGAGGGTCAATTCATAACCACTGTGGACCTGAAGGATTCATACCTTCACATTCCTATCCACAAGGATCATCATCAATTCCTAAGATTTGCCTTTCAGGACAAACATTATCAGTTTGTGGCTCTTCCCTTCGGCTTGGCCAAAGCTCCCAGAATCTTTATAAAGGTCCTAGGGTCCTTTCTAGCGGTGCTCAGGACGTGGGGCATAGCGGTGGCGCCTTATCTGGACAATGTTTTGATCGAGGCATCGGATTATCATCTGACCAAATCTCACACGGACATAGTGTTGTCATTTTTAAGAACTCACGGTTGGAAAGTGAATGTAGAAAAGAGTTCACTGGTTCCACAAACAAGAGTTCCATTTCTGGGAACTCTGATAGACTCGGTAAACATGAAAATTTTTCTGACAGAGGTCAGAAAATCAAAGATTCTAAATACTTGCCGAGCACTGCAGTCCATTCTTCGGCCATCAGTGGCTCAGTGTATGGAAGTCATTGGTTTAATGGTAGCAGCAATGGACATCATCCCGTTTGCTCGCTTTCATCTCAGACCACTACAGCTCTGCATGCTCAGACAGTGGAATGGGAATTATGCGAATTTATCTCCTCAGATAAATCTGTATCAAGAGACCAGAGACTCTCTTCGGTGGTGGTTGTCACAGGATCATCTGTCCCAGGGGATGTGCTTCCGCAGGCCATCTTGGGTAATAGTGACGATGGGCGCCAGCCTACTGGTATGGGGTGCAGTTTGGAATTCCCTGAAAGCTCAGGGTGTGTGGACTCGGGTGGAGTGTCAACTACCTATCAATATTCTGGAACTAAGAGCAATATTCAATGCACTTCAGGCTTGGCCTCAGTTAGCTTCGGCCAAATTCATAAGATTCCAGTCGGACAATATCACGACTGTGGCATATATCAATCATCAGGGGTAACAAGGAGTTCTCTAGCAAGGATAGAGGTATCAAAGATAATCCGATGGGTGAAGACTCACTCTTGACATCTATCAGCAATCTATATCCCAGGAGTAGAGAACTGGGAAGCGGATTTCCTAAGTCGTCAGACTTTTCATCCAGTGAAGTGGGAACTCCATCCGGAGGTGTTTGCAACTTTGATTCATCAATGGGGCACACCAGAATTGGATCTGATGGCATCTCGACAGAATGCCAAACTTCCATGTTACGGGTCCAGGTCAAGGGATCCCCAGGCTGTGCTGATAGATGCTCTAGCAGTACCTTGGTCGTTCAGCCTGGCTTATGTGTTTCCACCATTTCCTCTCCTGCCTCGTGTGATCGCAAGAATCAAACAGGAGAGGGCTTCAGTAATTCTAATAGCGCCTGCATGGCCACGCAGGACCTGGTATGCAGATCTGGTGGACATGTCGTCCCTGCCACCATGGAAACTGCCATTGAGACAGGACCTTATCATTCAAGGTCCGTTCCAACATCCAAATCTAATTTCTCTGCAGCTGACTGCCTGGAGATTGAACGCTTGATTTTATCTAAGCGAGGATTCTCTGAGTCGGTCATTGATACTCTTGATTCAGGCTTGCAAGCCTGTCACTAGGAAGATTTACCATAAGATATGGCGTAAATATCTGTATTATTGTGAATCCAAGGGATACTCATGGAGTAAGGTTAAGATTCCTAGAATGTTGTCCTTTCTCCAAGAAGGATTGGAGTAGGGATTATTGGCTAGTTCTTTAAAGGGACAAATTTCTGCTTTGTCTATTTTACTTCACAAGCGTCTAGCAGATGTTCCAGACGTTCAGGCATTTTGTCAGGCTTTAAATCAGAATCAAGCCTGTGTTTAAACCTATTGCTCCACCATGGAGTTTGAATTTAGTTCTCAATGTTCTTCAAGGGGTTCCGTTTGAACCTCTGCATTCCATAGATATTAAGCTGTTATCTTGGAAAGTTTTGTTTTTAGTTGCTATCTCTTCTGCCCGAATAGTTTCTGAGCTTTCTGCGTTACAATGTGATTCCCCTTATCTTATCTTCCATTTGGATAAGGTGGTTTTGCGTACTAAACCTGGATTTCTTCCCAACGTTGTTTCAAATAAGAATATTAATCAGGAAATTGTTGTTCCTTCCTTGTGTCCTAATCCTTCTAAGAAGGAACGTCTGTTACGTAACTTGGTTCGTGCCTTGAAGTTTTAGTTACAAGCGACCAAGGATTTCCGACAAACATCTTTTTTTGTTTATTCTGGAAAGCGTAGGGGTCGAAAAGCTACGGCTACCTCTCTCTCTCTTTTTGGTTGAAAAGCATCATCCGCCTGACATATGAGACTGCTGGACAGCAGCCTCCTGAAAAAATTACGGCTCATTCTAGTAGAGCTGTGGCTTCCACATGGGCTTTCAAGAACGATGCTTCTGTTGAACAGATCTGTAAGGCTGCGACTTGGTCCTCCCTTCATACTTTTCCCAAATTTTACAAATTTGATACTTGTGCTTCTTCTGAGGCTATTTTTGGGAGAAAGGTTCTTCAAGCAGTGATGCCTTCCATTTAGGTTCCTGTCTTGTCCCTCCCTTTCATCCGTGTCCTAAAGCTTTGGTATTGGTATCCCACAAGTAAGGATGAAACCCGTGGACTCGGCATATCTTGTAAAAGAAAAGGAAATTTATGCTTACTTGATAAATTGATTTCTTTTACGATATGCCGAGTCCACGGCCCACCCTATCATCTTAAGACAGGATTTATTTTTCTAAACTTCAGTCACCTCTGCACCTTTTTAGTTTTTCCTTTCTCTTCCTATACCTTCGGTCGAATGACTGGGGGGAGGAGTTAAGGGAGGAGCTATATAGAAGCTCTGCTGTGGTGCTCTTTGCCACTTCCTGTTAATAGGAGGATAATATTCCACAAGTAAGGATGAAACCCGTGGACTTGGCATATCGTAAAAGAAATCAATTTATCAGGTAAGCATAAATTTCCTTTTTCCTGTAATTACATTCTGAAATTGTGAGCTTTTCAGTTTATTATAGAAATGGAAGTGCGAACACGGTTATATTCCACACAGCCATTGCCTGCATACTCTAGTGACCTATTTATAACTGCCCCTAATTGTCCACATCAGAGAAGGTAACCTAAGTTACAACATGGCAGCTCCCATTGTTTACTTTACACTTGTTTTGTCACTATTTAAACAGCTAGTGAAAAAAATACATCTACATGTTTTTCTCAAACTATTCTTTTTCTTTGAATGCATAGCTTTATCTTGTATTTATTTAGTGTTTATTGTCTCTTTAAAGGTACAGTCTAGTCAAAAATTTAAACTTTCATGATTCAGATGGGGCATGCATTTTTAAACAACTTTACATTTTGTTTTACTTTTTTTCATCAAATTTGCTTTGTTCTCTTGGAAGTCTTTGTTAAAGCTAAGCCTAGGTAGGCTCATATGCTAATTTCTAAGCCATTGAATGGTGCCTCTTATCTCAGTGCATTTTGACAATTTTCACAGCTAGACAGTGCTAGTTCATATGTGACATATAGATAACATTGTGCTCACTCCCGTGGAGTTATTTATGACCCAACACTGGTTGGCTAAAATGCAAGTCTGTCAAAAGAACTTTAATATGGGGGCAGTCTGCAGTGGTTTAGATACAAGGTAATCACAGAGGTAAAAAGTGTATTAATATAATCATGTTGGTTATGCAAAACTGGGGATTAGGTTGGGTAATAAAGGGATTTTCTATATTTTTCAATAATACAAATTCCAGATTACACTTTCCCTTTTTTAAGAGGGCATTCTAGTGAGAAAATGAAATGCACACTTATTTATTGTTTGTTTGTTTTTGTTTTTTTGTTTGTTTGTTTTTATCAGCACCTGAAAATAACATACTATGTTATTAATAACATCCATCTTAGTATTCACTATGTATAAGAGTTACACTTTAGAAGTCAGAAGGTGCATTTCAAGTTTTGAGAATGAGAAATTGCTAAATTACATAAAAAGGGGGAAAATAAATAATGAAAATATATGTCAAAGTTGTTTGATTTCTGCATAGCTATACATTTTAAAAATCTTAAGGTGTTTACTGTCCCTTAAATGTTGCAGTATGTTGCAATGGCCTATACGTATGTTTAAGGACAAACCTTTTCTTAGATATCTTATCTGTGGCATAATTACATTCTGTGTTTCTCAAAATGTGTTTAAAAACGTTTTTCCTATTTAACCTCTTAAGGACATATGACGGAATTTTTCCGTCATAAAACAATTGAGCAAACTGAAAGCTGTGTCCTTAAAGGGTTAAATAAATACTCACATACATAAATAGTCTTGTTTTTTTTTTATTTTGGAGTATTTTCTGTTTTGATTTGTAAGACTTATGTTAATAGTAATATTTATTTTTTAATTCTGCTTAAACACAAAATTAAAATGCATCTTATGCCTTATCGAGTTTACTCTTTGAATTTGCTAGATGCACTATTGACTGGAAGAAAGGGAAAAATGTAACGGTCAAAACAATAAAGAAAAAGCAAAAGCACAAGGGACGTGGTACTGTTAGGACTATAACCAAACAAGTACCTAATGAGTCGTTTTTTAACTTCTTTAACCCTGTTAAAGGTATGTAACACACATTCGTTATTTTAAACGTCTTTAATTTGTTTTGTAAATTTTTACAAATAAACGGATATAAAAATATCTCATTAATTTCTAAGATCACCTATTTCAAGCAAAACAGTATATTTTAGCCAGATCTCCATATACCCTTGTAATATATTAGGCCAGGGTAAACTAGTGTGTGTGTCCCAGGATACAAACTAACCGCAAATAATTTGACTCTTAACTACCCAGAACACACACAAGAAGTCAAGGCATTAAATCACTGCTGTATAAAACTAACAGTAGTGATTTTAACCCCTTGCTTGTTCCCTTAGCGTGGAGTGGGGTATATTACCTGTGTATAGAGGGTTAGTTATTGAAAGAATAAAGTCCCTTGTTGGGCTACAGTGGTGCACACCGTTTACCCAATATGAGTGTTCATAGTGGGTAAGTTCTGGCTACAAACTTAAAGGAACTATTGGTATACAGAGAAAAGACTGTAAAAGTTCCAGAACATCCATAGATTATTTTAAAACAGAGCTTTCCAAACTTTTCTTGTTGGTGACACACTTTTTAGACCTACTTCATTTCGCGACACAGTAATTCAGTTGTGCTAGCAAAAAGGAGGTTAAACTAACTTGTTTTAAAAGATACGGACACATACATAAATGATATAATAATGAAATGTATTTACAAGTAACAGTATGTAAGTATGTGCAAGAATTAAAAAAAAGTTTAATAACACCAACAGCTACTTACTATTTTAATGGGATGTATGAGGTTGATGGGATGAACACAGTTTCAGAATATTTGGTGGAATATTAGATAAAGACACATTTCTTCATCAAGCATTTTTAAGCTTCCACTTCCTATCCATATATCAAGAGCAGGAGCAGCAATGCACTACTGGGAGCTAGTTGCAGAAAAAACCCCCACTGACTTCTGACTTCAGCTCAGCGTTTAAAGCTGTCACCCTCAGAGCTCTGTGAGTCCAACTGAATACTGCATGCGCTGCACACTGCAGTCCCACTCACTGACTACACATGCAGTCAGGAGCCGACTACACGTGCAGTCAGGAGCCAATGTGCCGCCAGAGCCGCCAATGGGAATAGTTTCAGTTTCCACTGAGCTGCGCCAATTGGTTAAGATGATCTGTGACCCACTTGGTATCAATTACGTGTCAACCATGTGATATGCGTAGCAGGAAAGCGGAAAGTCAGAAACCAAAAAAAAAATTAAATTTAAAAAAATTTGTGCTGAAGCAGGGACACACCTACACACTGCTGCCGACACGCTAATGTGTCCCGACACACAGTTTGGAAAGCACTGTTTTAAAAGGTGTGTTTCTTTCATGTAAGTGGCAAGAGTCATGAGCTAGTGACATATGGGATATACATTCCTACCTGTAGGGGGCAAAGTTTCCCAAACCTCAATGCTTATAAATACACCTCCCACCTCACTTATACTTCAGTTTTACAAACTTGGCCTTCGTTGGAGGATGGTGACGCAAGTCGTGCTTAATTTCTTCTGTCAAAGGCGCTTCTAAGCATATTGAAGCCCAGTTCCTCTCAAAGTACAGTGTTTGTTTAAGGGATGTGAAGAGAGTATTGCCTAATGATGCCATGTTTTCACCTATGGGAAATCTATTCCAATACTCTCTGTAAATTCGGTCGGGATTCATCTGCCACCTCCCTTGTGTCCCTTTACAGATCAACATTATACTCCTCTACCATTACCTCTGCTGATGTTTCAGTACTGGTTTGGCTGTCTGCTATTTGTGGATGGGTGTCTTCAGGTAAGTATATATCTTTTTTTTTTTTCTTTTTTTTTTTAAGACACTCTCGGCTATGTTTGGCACTTTATATTTTTTAAGTATATATAGTATATAGTTTTAAGTATATATTGCATATATTTGCCTTGAGTCAGGTCTATGTATATTTTTTTCCCTTTGCAGTCTAACAGTTTCAGCGTGGAAAATTATGTTTGGGAGAAATTTTAGTATATATTTGTTACTTACCTGAGGTTTCAGCTAGTTGTAACTTCGGTCTTGTTTTTTCAAATTTTCGTGGGCAAATTAAGCTTGCCATGGCGCAAAATACCTCTATTTATTGCGTAATTTTTGTCGCGAAGGTTGTGTTTGCTATGACACGAGTCACGTAATTTTTTGGCCGCGAAGTCGCACCTGTTATGACGTGAATTATGTAACTTCCTGTTAACCTTGGCGCCAAAAGTTTTTTTTTTTTTTCTCAGTGTTTGCATCATCTTTGTTAGCGTCATTTTTGGCTCCAAAAATTTTGTTAAATTAAGTCTCTTCTTCTTTTGCTCTCTGCTTTCATTTGTTACAGAGGGCTATATTTGCTTTTGTTTTTCATATAAGCATTTTTCTTTCATGTAATTGGCAAGAGTCCATGAGCTAGTGACATATGGGATATACAATCCTACCAGGAGGGTCAAAGTTTCCCAAACCTCAAAATGCCTATAAATACACCCCTCACCACACCCACAATTCAGTTTTACAAACTTTGCCTCCTATGGAGGTGGTGAAGTAAGTTTGTACTAAGATTTCTACGTTGATATGCGCTTCTCAGCATTGTTGATGCCCGATTCCTCTCAGAGTACAGCGAATGTCAGAGGGACGTGAAGGGAGTATCACTTATTTGAATATGATGATTTCCCTAATCGGGGTCTATTTCATAGGTTCTCTGTTATCGGTCGTAGTGATTCATCTCCTACATCCCTTTTCATATCGACGATATACTCTCAATTTACCGTTACCTCTACTAATAACTGTTTTAGTACTGGTTTGTCTATCTGCTATATGTGGATGGGTGTCTTTTGGTAAGTATGTTTTCATTACTTAAGACACTCTCAGCTATGGTTTGGCACTTTATGAATTTATATAAAGTTCTAAATATATCTATTGTACTTATATTTGCCATGAGTCCGGTTCATGTATTTCCTTCTGCAGACTGTCAGTTTCATATTTGGGAATGTAAACATTTTAAGAAATTTATTTCTTACCTGGGGTTTAGTCTCTTTTCAAATTGACTACTTCTTACATTTGCGGGTATTAGGCCCGCGGGTGCGTCAAATGCTAAACTTTATTGCGTCATTTTTGGCGCGAACATTTTTGGCACGAAAAAAAGTATGTGTATGACGCAACTTTGTCATTTCCGGCGTCTTACGTGACGCCGAAACCTTTCACACGGCGGCGTCATTAGTGACGCAAGTGTGTCATTTCCGGTCATTTTTCGCGCCAAAAAAGTTTACGTTATGTTGTGCGTCATACTTGGCGCCAAATTTTTTCATTATTTCAATACCCCATTGATGTTTGCCTCTTTCTCTTTCAGAGGCCTATGCTTTTGCATTTTTTTCCATTCCTGAAACTGTCTTTTAAGGAAATAGATAGTTTTGCTTTATATGTTGTTTTTTCTCTTACATTGAGCAAGATGTCCCAATCTGATCCTGTCTCAGAAGTTTCTGCTGGAACATTGCTGCCTGATATCGGTTCTACCAAAGCTAAGTGCATTTGTTGTAAAATTGTAGAAATTATTCCACCGAATGTCATTTGTAATAGTTGTCATGATAAACTTTTACATGCAGATAGTGTTTCCATCAGTAATAGTACATTGCCAGTTGCAGCTCCTTCAACTTCTTATGTGCATGATATACCTGTAAATTTTAAAGAATTTGTTTCTGATTCTATTATGAAGGCTTTGTCTGCATTTCCACCTTCTAATAAACGTAAAAGGTCTTTTTAAACTCATTTAGCTGATGAAATTTCAAATGACCAACAACATAATTCATCCTCTTCTGATGAGGATCTATCTGAAACAGAAGATTCTTCCTCAGATATTGACACTGACAAATCTACTTATTTATTTAAAATTAGAGTAAATGCGTTCTTTATTAAAAGAAGTGTTAATTACTTTTGATATTGAGGTAACCAGTCCTATTGACGTTCAGTCTAATAAACGTTTAAATGCTGTTTTTAAACCTGTGGTTTCCCCAGGGGTTTTTCCCATTCCTGAGGCTATTTCTGATATGATTTCTAGGGAATGGAATAAGCCAGGTACTTCTTTTATTCCTTCTTCAAGGTTTAAAAAATTGTATCCTTTAGCAGCAAAATCTATAGAGTTCTGGGAAAAAATCCCCAAAGTTGATGGGGCTATTTCTACTCTTGCTAAACGTACCACTATTCCTATGGAAGATAGCACTTCCTTTAAGGATCCTTTAGATAGGAAGCTTGAATCTTATCTAAGGAAGGCTTATTTATATTCAGGTCATCTTCTCAGACCTGCTATTTCTTTGGGTGATGATGCAGCTGCATCAACTTTCTGGTGGAAAAATTTAGCGCAACATGAATTGGATTCTGACATATCTAGCATTGTTCGCTTACTGCAACATGCTAATAGTTTTATTTGTGATGCCATTTTTTATATTATCAAAATTGGTGTTAGATTCATGTCCTTAGCTGTATTAGCTAGAAGAGCTTTGTGGCTTAAATCTTGGAATGCTAATATGACATCTAAATCTAGATTACTATCTCTTTCTTTCCAAGGTAATTTATTTGGTTCTCAGTTGGATTCTATTATTTCAACTATTACTGGGGGAAAAGGAGTTTTTTTTGCCTCAGGATAAAAAACCTAAGGGTAAATCTAAGGCTTCTAACCGTTTTCGTTCCTTTCGTCAGAATAAGGAACAAAAACTCAATCCTCCCCCCAAGGATTCTGCTTCCAATTGGAAGCCTTCCTCAAATTGGAATAAATCCAAGCCATTTAGGAAACCAAAGTCAGCCCCTAAGTCCGCATGAAGGTGCGGCCCTCTTGCCAGCTCAGCTGGTAGGGGGCAGATTAAGGTTTTTCAAGGATTTTTGGATAAAATCTGTCAAGTCTTTGGATTCAGAGCATTGTCTCTCAAGGGTATCGAATAGGATTCAGAGTAAGACCTCCTGTGAGAAGATTTTTTCTCTCACGCATCCCTGAAAAATTGAGTAAAAGCTCAGGTTTTTCTGATATGTGTTTCAGACCTGGAGTCTTCAGGGGTAATCATGCCAGTTCCTCCTCAGGAACAAGGTTTGGGGTTTTATTCAAACCTATTCATTGTACCAAAGAAAGAAAATTTATTCAGACCAGTTCTGTATCTAAAAATTTTGAATCGTTATGTAAGAGTACCAACTTTCAAGATGGTGACTAAGGACTATTCTGCCTTTTGTTCAGCAAGGACATTATATGTCCACAATAGACTTGCAGGATGCATACCTTCATATTCCGATTCATCCAGAACACTTTCAGTTTCTGAGATTCTCTTTTCTAGACAAGCATTACCAATTTGTTGCTCTTCCATTTGGCCTAGCAACAGCTCTAAGAATCTTTTCAAAGGTTCTGGGTGCCCTACTATCTGTAATCGGAGAATAGGATATTGCGGTGTTTCCTTATTTGGACGATATCTTGGTACTAGCTCAGTCTTTACGTTCTGCAGAATCTCACACAAATCAACTAGTGTTGTTTCTTCGGAAACATGGTTGGAGGATCAATTTACCAAAAAGTTTCTTGATTCCTCAGACAAGGGTCACTTTTTAGGCTTTCAGATAAATTCAGTGTCCATGACTCTGTCTCTAACAGACAAGAGACGTTTAAAATTGGTTGCAGCATGCCGGCTCCTTCAGTCTCAGTCATTCCCTTCAGTGGCTATGTGCATGGAAGTTTTAGGTCTCATGACTGCAGCATCGGACGCGATCCCCTTTGCTCGTTTTCACATGAGACCTTTGTATGCTGAATCAATGGTGCAGGGATTATACAAAGATATCACAATTAATATCCTAGAATCCCAATGTACGACACTCTGACATGGTGGATAGATCACCATCGTTTGGTCCAAGGGGCTTCTTTTGTTCGCCCAACCTGGACTGTGATCTCAACAGATGCGAGTCTTTCAGGTTGGGGAGCTGTTAGGGGATCTCTGACAGCACAAGGGGTTTGGAAATCTCAAGAGGCGAGATTACCAATAAATATTTTAGAACTCCGTGCAATTTTCAGGGCTCTTCAGTTCTGGCCTCTGCTAAAGAGAGTACCATTCATTTGTTTTCAGACAGACAATATCACAACTGTGGCTTATGTCAATCATCAGGGTGGGACTCACAGTCCCCAAGCTATGAAAGAAGTATCTCGGATACTTGCTTGGGTGGAATCCAGCTCCTGTCTAATCTCTCCGGTGCATTCCCAGGTGTAGACAATTGGGAGGCAGATTATCTCAGCTGTCAGATTTTACATCCAGGGGAGTGTTCTCTCCATACAGATGTGTTTTCTCAGATTGTTCAGATGTGGGGTCTTCCAGAGAGAGATCTCATGGCCTCTCATCTAAACAAGAAACTTCCCAGATACCTGTCCAGGGATGTTCAGGCGGAAGCAGTGGATGCCCTGACACTTCCTTGGCGTTATCATCCTGCTTACATCTTTCCGCCTCTAGTTCTCCTTCCAAGAGTGATCTCCAAAATCATCATGGAACAGTCTTTTGTGTTGCTGGTGGCTCCAGCATGGCCACACAGGTTTTGGTATGCGGATCTGGTTTGGATGTCCAGTTGCCCGCCTTGGCCACTTCCGTTACGCCCGGACCTACTATCTCAAGGTCCGTTTTTCCATCAGGATCTCAAATCATTAAATTTGAAGGTATGGAAATTGAACGCTTAGTGCTTAGTCATAGAGGTTTCTCTGACTCAGTGATTAATACTATGTTACAAGCTCGTAAATCTGTTTCTAGAAAGATTTATTATAGAGTTTGGAAGACTTACATTTCATGGTGTTCGTCTCATAAATTCTCCTGGCATTCTTTTAGAATTCCTAGAATTTTGCAGTTTCTTCAGGATGGTTTGGATTAAGGGTTTGTCTGCAAGTTCCTTGAAAGGACAAATCTCCGCTCTTTCTGTTTTATTTCACAGAAAGATTGCTATACTTCCTGATATACACTGTTTTGTACAGGCTTTAGTTGGTATTAAGCCTGTCATTAAGTCAATTTCTCCTCCTTGGAGTCTTAATTTGGTTCTGAAGGCTTTACAGGCTCCTCCATTTGAACCTATGCATTCTTTGGACATTAAACTACTTTCTTGGAAAGTGTTGTTCCTTTTGGCTATCTCTTCTGCTAGAAGAGTTTCTGAGCTATCTGCTCTTTCTTGTGAGTCTCCTTGTCTGATTTTTCATCAGGATAAGGCAGTTTTGCGGACTTCTTTTCAATTTTTTCCTAAGGTTGTGAATTCTGACAACATTAATAGAGAAATTGTTGTCCCTTCTTTATGTCCTAATCCTAAGAATTCTTTGGAGAGATCCTTACATTCTTTGGATGTGGTAAGAGCTTTGAAATATTATGTGGAAGCTACTAAAGATTTCAGGAAGACTTCCAGTCTATTTGTTTTATTTTCTGGTCCTAGGAAAGGTCAGAAGGCTTCTGCTATTTCTTTGGCTTCTTGGTTGAAACTTTTGATTCATCAAGCTTATTTGGAGTCGGGTCAAGCCCCGCCTCAGAATTACAGCTCATTCTACTAGATCAGTCTCCACTTCATGGGCTTTTAAGAATGAAGCTTCAGTTGATCAGATTTGCAAAGCTGCAACTTGGTCCTCTTTGCATACATTTACTAAATTCTACCATTTTGATGTATTTGCTTCTTCAGAAGCAGTTTTTGGTAGAAAAGTTCTTCAGGCAGCTGTTTCAGTTTGATTCTTCTGCTTTTGATTTAAGTTTTTTTCTTTAAAAAGTGAAAATAAACTTATTTTTTTGTGTTGTGGATTATTTATTCAGCGGAATATGGCTGTTTTTATTTTATTCCCTCCCTCGTGACTCTTGAGTGGAAGACTCCACATCTTGAGATTTATGGGCTTGGGGCATAGTTGGAAATCCTATATGTAGAAGACAAGTCTGAGGGCTAAGTGTGTAAGCAAAGTTGAATGACTTGCAGATCTGGAACAACTGCGTCCAAACTTGTGTGATTTTGGGGCAGGACCACCAGATATGACTCTGCGTACCTAGCATACCACATCCTCTCCAACAAGTGGGGGGGTGATTGGTATGTATTTTATGAAGAGTATAAGGTACAAGATGCCATCTAACCGTGATCTTATAGAATAGCTCCCATAAGGTTGCACAATGGAGTAATTTTCTGGTAAATAGTATCTCCCTATTCCAGGTCTCAGTATCAGCGGTGAACTCAAGCTCTCTCTCCCAAGCAAGATGTTGCGAGATATTTAGGCATGGTTGAGAATCAAGTAGAAGGTCATAGTGGAACGAGAGAATTCCTCTTGTCAAGGAAGTTGAAGACCATCTGTGTTCCCATACAGTGGGTTCCCTAAGATCCTGCTTAGGAAATCCCCATGCTCTAAGAAGAGAGCAGAAACGAAAAGCTTCAAAATGAAGTGGGGGAGGGATCATGAGGTCCTCGCAAACTCTACTGTGCGAAAGCGTATTTGTGCTACTATAAAAATCTGAAATCATAGTAACTCCAAATCCACACCACGCTGCTATGTGTGCGTCAGGCAAACAAAAGAGGGAACTAGCTATTGTCTGCCGTGGGGAGGGATGTGGTGCGATAGAAGAAAGGTGCCGAATCTGATTCCAAAACTTAAGTAAATCAGAGATTACGGCGTGGGTGATTTGAAGGGAGCCCTGTCTATGTGAGGGAATCCATGGGAGATCGGAGAGTGATAGTTCCCGAGGGAGAAGAGATTGCTCTATTTCCCTCCAGGATGGAGTAGTCGAATTATCACTCCAGCACAGTAGATGGGCCAATCGTGCCGCCTGATAATAGTAAAGAATGTTTGGTAAACCAAGACCGCCGCTTGTGGTGTCCCTCTGTAGCGTACGCGTTGAGGTTCTAGGCTTTCTACCCTTCCAAATATAATTGGTAATTAGACTCTGCAATCTGTTTAGTATAGGTCTGGGTATATTAACTGGTAGTGAGCGGAATAGGTAAAGAACCTTAGGGATAAAAGACATCTTAATGGCAGTTATTCTGCCAGTCCAAGAAATCTCCCGGAACTCCCAAGACTCCAAAAGTCTCCGCCATTCAGGGAGCCTGTCCACATAGTTTTTAGTAATCACTGTAGGTATAGATATACTAAGGTGTGTTCCCAGAAGTTTTATACTATTTGCAGACCATTGAAAGGTAAATTGTTTCTGCAAGGTAGTCAAGTCTGGAGGTGGTATGTTCAGATGCAGAGCTTCTGTCTTACTGATATTTAATTTGTAATGGCTAAGTCTACCGAAGCGAGTCAAGAGTTGAAAAACAGCCTGTACCGAAGTGGATGGGTTAGTTAGAAGGAGTGTAATGTCATCAGCGTACAATGCTATCTTGTGCTGTGACTTCCCAAAAGTGATTCCTGAGATAGTTGGATTCAATCTAATCGCTTGAGCTAAGGGTTCTATTGAAAGAGCAAAAAGGAGTGGTGAGAGAGGGCACCCCTGCCTGGTACCGTTTGAAATTTCTAGAGAGGCAGATTGGAATCCTACTCCCTGCACTCTAGCCGAAGGACCTGAATATAAAGCTTTAACGGCCAGGATGAAATCGTTCGGAAATCCGAATACTCGAAGAGTCTCCCACAGGTAGTCCCAGCTCACCCTGTCAAAGGCTTTCTCAGCATCTAGTGACAGGGCGAGCATGGGAACTTTTAGTCTGGCTGCCTCCAGTAGTATATCTAGGACCCGTCTTGTGCCGTCCGGTCCTTCCCTCTGTGGGATGAATCCGACTTGGTCCGTGTGAACCAAACTCGGAATTACTCTGGATAATCGTGTAGCTATGATTTTTGCGTAAAGCTTCGTATCTAAATTGAGGAGGGAAATAGGACGATAACTACCACAATCTAGGGGGTCTTTGCCAGGTTTCAATCCAAATTTCCTTTGTTGATGCTTTCTACTCCTTTCTTTATCACCCCACTGCTTGGCTATTCATTAAACTGAATTGTGGGTGTGGTGAGGGGTGTATTTATAGGCATTTTGAGGTTTGGGAAACTTTGCCCCTCCTGGTAGGATTGTATATCCCATATGTCACTAGCTCATGGACTCTTGCCAATATGAAAGAAATGAATTTATCAGGTAAATTCTTACATAAATTATGTTTTTTCCCATTCCTGAAACTGCTATTTTGAGGAAATTGCATATTTTGTTATATGTTAAATGTTATATTTTCTTTTTTGTTACATTTTTCAAGATGTCTCAAACTGATCCTGCCTCTGATGTTACTGTAGGAACTAAGTTGCCTGTAAACAAATCTACCAAAAATAAGTGTGTATGTTGTAAATTGGCTGATCTGCCTTCTTCAGCTCAAGTATGTGGCACTTGTTATGAGAAATTGTTTCATGCTGATAAAGTTTCTATAAGTACAAATACATCTACTGTTAAACCTTCACAGTCTAATGTACATGATATTCCTGTAGATATAAAAGATTATATTGCTGCAGCCATAGAGAAGGCTATGACTGCTGTTCCGCCATCAAATAAATGTAAAAGGTCTCTTCCTACTTCTCATAATTCTGATGAAGTTTGTATTGACCAACAGCATACTGAAGTATTGTCTGCTGATGAGGAATTATCTGGCTCAGAGGATCCTACTTCAGACTCTGAAATTGATAAATCTTCCTTTCTTTTTAAGATGGAATATATCCGTTCTTTGTTAAAGTAGGTATTGTTTACTTTGGGTATTGAGAAATCTAGTCCTCTTGATAACAAGAATAGCAAACTAATGAATTCTGTTTTTAAAACTTCTGAGGTTACTCCTGAAGTTTTTCCTATTCCAGATGCTATCTCTAATATGATTACTAAGGAATGGTCTAAACCTGGTGGTACTTTTAATCCTCCTTCTAGGTTTAAAATTTTTGTATCCTTTTACCTGTGTCTAATTTAGAGATTTGGGAGAAAGTTTCTTCTCTTGCTAAACTTACTACTATTCCTATGGAAGATAGTACTTCTTTTAAAGATCCCTTATATAGGAAGATTGAATGTTACCTTAGGAAGGCATATTTACATACTGGCTATATTCTCAGACCTGCTATCTCTATAGCTGATGATGTTGCTGCTTCAACTTTTTGGTTGGACAGTTTAGCACAACAGTTATCAGATCCTGATTTAACAAAATTCTTCTACTTCAAAATGCTAATGATTTTATTTGTGATGCTATATTTGATATTATTAAGGTTGATATTAAATCTCTCTTTAGCTGTTCTATCTTGAAGAGCTTTATGGTTTAAATCATGGAATGCTGATATGGTGTCTAAAGCTAGATTACTATCTTTATCCTTTCAAGGTAATAATTTATTTGGTTCTCAATTGGATTCTATCTCCACTATCACTGGTGGTAAGGGAGTTTTCTTTCTAATGACACAATGAGTGCATGGATCATCTAATTACTATTGGGAATATCACTCCTGCCCAGCAGGAGGCGGCGAAGAGCACCACAGCAAAGCTGTTAAATATCACCTCCCTTCCCTCCAACCCCAGTCATTCTCTTTGCCTACGTTAAAGCAAGGAAGTGGTAAAGTTAGGTGTTGGAAAGAAGATTCTTCAAGCAAGATTTTATTATTTTTCAACAGTGCAAGATTGTTCTGCTTTGTCCTAGGGTGTAGCCGTAGTCCATATCAGTCTCTTCAGTAGAGCAGTGGTGGCTTTCAAGCAATGGGAACTTGTGGGGTACAATCCTCACTGTGCCTCCCATGTAGTTAATGCTGCCCTAATACTGAAAGCCTGAGTAAGATTTATCTCTTTTTCCACAGGTCCATGTGAGGGAGAAGGCCTCTTAAACCTAGTGAGCTGCCTTGCTGCCTGGCCGATCTATGAGGTAAGTGTTGAGTTTATTTTTTCTGGGCTAAATGCAGGAAGAATTGGCACTTTATTTCCATTAATAATTGGGACACAGGAATGTCTCCTATATGTTTGGGGGAACATATACAGGAAAGGCAGTATTTGTTATGGCAAGCACTGGGGCTGAGGAGTTTATATAAGGCTCATGGTTGGTGTGGTGTTAACTTCTCCCGGCGGCTTGACTTTGTTAGACATTTTGCCGACCGGGAGTTTTATGTTTTAGACGCCCATGATGGGCGGGGCTAGCTGAGGCAGCAATTGCTTTGCGTGCCTTTTTTCTCCACTTCCTGAGGAGTGACTAGATCTTTTGCAGAGTCGGACGCAGGGAATCGCAAGATTAACACTTATACAGCGTTGTTAGACCGGACAGCTTTTCACTGTGCTTCAAGACGAGTTCCGGATTGCTTCTGTCAGCAGGGCAAGTAGGCACCTCAGCTAAGCTGAGGTGTAGAGGTTGTCCAGAGACTTTCTGTATTTTTTTATCTATTCCTTTGCTACAAAATAACGTTAAGTTTTTTTAAATTTAAAGAGACAGTAACGTGTTTTTTTTGTTTTTTTTTCTATTTTAATTTTTTTTCAAAGATTTAAGTTTATTTAGTGGTAATTTTGTTCCATTGTGAGTGAAGATGGACCAAGAGGCCCTGCAAAATGTTTTTTGTTCTTTGTTTTGATGTCATTGTGGAACCACCAGTCCCTTTTCTGAGCCAACATTGTCTAAGGTGGATGCTGTCCAGGAGTCTGACAATGTTCAATATATGCCGCAGCTTTCTCAAGTGTCCCAAGTATGGCCCACACATGCAGTGCTCTGCACTTCCTCTCTAACTCCGCCTGGAGTTACGTTGCAAGACATTGCTAGCCTCATGTCCTCTGCTGTATCTGATGCGCTGTCTGCTTTTCCCATGCTGCAAGTAAAGCGCCAAAGGAAATGTAAAGAATCAGTGGGTAAGGTTTCTGACACAGTTGTAGCTATTGCGAATGTTCCCTCCCAGAAGTCTGAGGAGGAAGATGCTTCAGTAGCATCTGAGGGTGAAATCTCAGACTCAAACAGTAACTCCTTCTTCTGATGCTGAAGTTGTATCCTTCAGGTTTAAGCTGGAACACCTCTGTTTGTTACTTAAGGAGGTTTTGGCTACCTTGGACAACTCCGACACTACGCTCATAGTCAATCCTAGCAAGCTAAACAAATATTTTGATGTACCTTCCATGGTGGAGGTTTTCCCTGTACCAGATCGGGCTACAGAGATTATTGCTAGGTAATGGGAGAGACCGGGTATCCTTTTTTCTCCATCCCCTATTTTTAAAAAGATGTTTCCTATAGCACTCTATCAAAGAGTCTTGGCAGACGGTCCCCAAGGTGGAAGGGGCCATTTCCACTTTAGCCAAGAGAACCACTATTCCCATAGAGCAGAGCTTTCCAAACTTTTCATGTTGATGACGCACTTTTTAGACCTACATCATTTTGCGACACAGTAATTAATTCAGTTGTACTAGCAAAAAGGAGGTTAAGAAAGATACGGTTACGGACACATACGTAAATTATATAATAATGAAATGTATTTACAAGTATGTGAGTATGTGAAAGAATAAAAAAAAAAAGTTTAATACCACCAATAGCTACTTACTATTTTAATGGGTTGTATGAGGTTGATGGGATGAACAGTTTCTGAATATTTGGTGGAATATTTGATAAAGACACTCGCATTTTTAAGCTTCCACTTCCTATGTGCAGTCAGGAGCCAATGTGCTGCCAAAGCCGCCAATGGCAATAGTTTCAGTTCCCACTGAGCTGTGCCAATAGGTTAAGATGATCTGTGACCCACTAGGTATCAATCACGTGTCAACCATTTGATATGCATAGCAGGCGGAAAGTCGGATACCGAAAAAAAAAATGTAAATTTTTTTTTTTGCTGAAGCAGGGATACACCTACACTCTGCTGCCGACACACTAGTATGTCCCGACACACAGTTTGGAAAGCACTGCCATAGAGGATAGTTGTTCCTTTAAAGTTCCTATGGATACGAAGTTGCTCAAAAGATGTATGTTCACCAGGGTTTACAATGGCAACCTGCGGTGTTTATTGCTACCGTCACTAGTGCGGCAGCATACTGGTTTGATGGGTTGTCTGATTATATTCAGACAGACACTCCCCTTGAAGAGATACAGGATAGGATTAAGGCCCTTAAATTGGCCAATTCATTTATTACTGATGCTTCCCTACAGGTTATCAAGCTAGGAGCAAAAATTTCTGGGTTTGCCGTACTGGCCCACAGAGCCTTATGGTTGAAATCCTGGTCTGCGGATGTTTCGTCTAAATCTAAGCTTTTGGCGATTCCCTTCAAGGGTTAGACTTTATTTGGGCCAGGCTTGGCGGAAATTATTTCCGACATTACGGGAGGCAAGGGTAATTTCCTCCCTCAGGATAAGAGGAATAAGCAGAAGGGACGTCAGAGTAATTTTCGTTCCTTTCAAAACTTCTAGGGTAAGCCTTCCTCTCCCTCTACAAAGCAAGAAAAGTCCAAGCCTGCCTGGAGATCCAACCAGTCTTGGAACAGGGGTAAGCAATCCAAGATGCCCGTTAATGACTCAAAGTCAGCATGAAGGGTCTGCCCCCGATCCGGGACCCGATCTTGTGGGGGACAGACTTTCCTTCTTCGCTCATGCCTGGGTTCGGGAGGTTCAGGATCCCTGAGCGGTGGACATTGTGTCCCAGGGATACAAACTAGAATTCAAGACTTTTCCTCCCAGGGGCAGGTTTCTGCTCTCAAGATTCTGTAGACCTGAAAAAAAGAGGCGTTCTTAGACTGTGTTCAAGACCTTTCCGACCTGGGAGTGATCGTTCCTATTCCAATGCAGGAGCAGGGTCTGGGATTTTACTCCAATCTGTTTGTGGTTCCCAAAAAAGAGGGACCCTTCAGACCAATTCTAGATCTCAAGCGTTTAAACTTGTTCCTCAGAGTACCGTCCTTCAAGATGGAAACTATTTGTTCCATTCTTCCCTTGGTTCAAGAGGGGTCAATTCATGACAACAGTAGATTTAAAGAACACCTACCTACAAGTTCCCATCCACATGGATCATCACAAGTTTCTGAGGTTTGCCTTTCTAGACAAACTCTTCCAGTTTGTGGCTCTTCCATTCGGCCCTGCCACAGCTCCCAGAATTTTTCCTGGGATCCCTGTTGGCGGTGCTCCTGTTGAGGGGCATTGCAGTGGCTCCTTATTTGGAAGACATCCTGGTTCAGGCGCCATCCTTTCAACAAGCGAACTCTCACACGGAGATGTTGGTATCCTTCCTGCGTTCTCATGGATGGAAGTTGAATCTGGGAAAGAGTTCCTTAATTCCGGCTACAAGGGTAGTGTTCTTGGCAACCATAATAGATTCCCTATGGATGAAAATATTTCTGACAGAGTTCAGAAAATCAAGGATCTTCGATCAGTGGCTCAATGTATGGAGGTAATCGATCTGATGGTAGCTGCCATGGACATCATTCCCTTTGCCCGTTTCCACCTCAGACCTCTGCAGTTATGCATGCTCAGGCAGTGGAACAGGGATTATACAGACCTGTCTCCATAATTACATCTGGATCAGGAGACAAGGGATTCTCTTCTTTGGTGGTTGTCTCAGGATCATCTCTCCCAGGGAACCTGCTTCCACAGACCTACCTGGGTTATTGTGACAATGGACACCAGCCTGTTGGGATGGGGATCAGTCTGGGGCTCTTTAAAGGCTCAGAGGACTTGGACTCGGCAGGAGTCAGTTCTACCCATAAACATTCTGGAGCTGAGAGCAATCTTCAATGCTCTCCTGGCCTGGCCTCAGTTGGCTTCGGCCCGGTTTGTCAGGTTCTAGTCGGACAACATAACTTCAGTGGCTTACATCAACCATTGGGGGGGAACTCGGAGTTCCTTGGCCATGACAGAGGTAGCCAAGATTATTCAGTGGGCAGAGACCCACAACTGCTGTCTATCTTCGATCCACATTCCGGGAGTGGACAATTGGGAGGCGGATTTTCTGAGCAGACAGATCTTTCACCCGGGGGAGTGGGAACTCCATCCGGATGCGTTTTCCAGCTTGATTCTCAAATGGGGACAGCCGGAACTGGATCTCAGGGCATCTCGTCAGAATGCCAAGCTCCCGAGGTACCGGGTCGAGGGATCCTCGGGCTGTACTGATAGATGCTGTAGCGGTCCCTTGGAATTTCAGTCTAGCATACCTATTTCCTCCGTACGCTCGCCTTCCTCGGGTTATTGCTTGAATCAAACAGGAGAGGGCATCGGGGATCCTCATTGCACCGGCGTGGCCTCGCAGGATCTGGTATGCAGACTTGGTGGAGATGAAGACCTTCTACTTCAAGGGCCCTTTCTTCATCCAAATCTCATTTCTCTGAAACCGACTGCTTGGAGATTGAATGCTTAATCTTATCTAAGCATGGATTTTCTGAGTCGGTCATTGAGACGATGATTCAGGCTCGTAAACCTTTTACCAGAAAGATTTACTACAAGATATGGCGTAAATATCTGTATTGGTGAGAATCCCAGAGGCTTTTCTTGGAGTAGAGTTCGGATTCCTAGAATTCTGGCCTTTCTCCAAGAAGGTTTGGAGAAGGGTTTATCGGCTAGTTCCTTGAAGGGTCAAATATCTGCCTTGTCTATTTTGTTACACAAACGTCTGGCGGATGTTCCAGACGTGCAATCGTTTTGTCAGGCCTTGGTCAGAATTAGGCCTGTGTTCAAATCTGTTACTCCTCCTTGGAGTCTTAACCTTGTTCTTAGAGTTCTTCAGCAGGCTCCGTTTGAGCCTATGCATTCCTTAGATATTAAAATGTTATCTTGGAAGGTTTTGTTTCTTGTTGCTATTTCGTCTGCTCGTAGAGTCTCGGAGCTCTCGGCGTTGCAGTTGAATCTCCTTACCTTATTTTTCATTCAGATAAGGTAGTTTTGCGTACTAACTTAGGATTTCTCACTTAAAGTGGTTTCGGATAGGAACATTAATCAGGAGATTGTTGTTCCTCCTTTGTGTCCTAACGCTTCTCATAAGGAACGTCTGCTGCACAATCTAGACGTGGTGCATGCGTTGAAATTCTATCTACAGGCGACTAAGGATTTTCGCCAGTCTTCTGCTCTGTTTGTAGTTTTCTCTGGGAAACATAAGGGGCAGAAAGCTACGGCTACTTCTTTCTTTGTGGCTGAAGAGTATTATTCGCTTGGCTTATGAAACTGCTGGACAGCAGCGTCCTGAGAGAGTCACGGCTCATTCTACGAGGGCTGTTTCCTCTTCCTGGGCATTCAAAAATGAAGCTTCTGTGGAGCAGATTTGCAAGGCTGCAACTTGGTCCTCTCTTCACACTTTTTCTAAATTCTATAAATTTGATACTTTTGCCTCGGCTGAGGCTTCTTTTGGGAGAAAGGTTCTTCAAGCATTGGTGCCTTCGGTTTAGATTCCCTGTCTTGTCCCTCCTGTATCATCTGTGTCCTCTAGCTTGGGTATTGATTCCCAATAGTAATTAGATGATCCGTGGACTCATCGTGTCATTGGAATGAAAACAAAATTTATGCTTACCTGATAAATTTATTTATTTCTTGACACGATGAGTCCACGGCCTGCCCTGTTTTTAAGGCAGGCTTTTTTCATACTATAAACCTCAGATACCTCTGCACCTTGTTGCTTCCTTTCTCTCCTTTTACTTCGGTATAATGACTGGGGTTGGAGGGAAGGGAGGTGATATTTAACAGCTTTGCTGTGGTGCTCTTTGCCGCCTCCTGCTGGGCAGGAGCGATATTCCCAATAGTAATTAGATGATCCGTGGACTCATCGTGTCAAGAAATAAATACATTTATCAGGTAAGCATAAATTTTGGGTTTTTTTTTTCCTCAAGATAAGAAATTAAAGGGTAAATTTAAAGCTCACAATCGTTTTCGTTCCTTTCGTCAGTCTAAGGAACAA
This sequence comes from Bombina bombina, assembly GCF_027579735.1. NCBI lineage: Eukaryota > Metazoa > Chordata > Amphibia > Anura > Bombinatoridae > Bombina > Bombina bombina. The sequence goes on from NC_069505.1 coordinate 175,393,830, forward strand.
TTAAACGCTCCTTCTCCTAAGGCCTCTGGTTCCAATTTGAGACCATCCACAAATTAGAATAAGTCCAATCCTTATAAGAAACCAAATACAGTCCCTAAAACTGCATGAAGGTGCAGCCCTCAATCCAGTTCAACTGGTGAGGGGCAGACTAAAAATTCTTTCACATTTGGGCAGATTCTGTCCAAAATCAGTGGATTCAGGATATTGTTTCTCAGGGGTATCGAATAAGTTTCAGAATAAGACCTCCCATGGGAAGATTCTTTCTTTCCCAGGTTCCAACAAACCCTGTGAAGACTCGGGCTTTTCTGAAGTGTGTTTCAGACCTAGAGCTTTCAGGGGTGATTGTTCCAGTTCCTCTACAGGAACAGGGTTTGGGTTTTTATTTAAATCTGTTCATTGTCCCAAAGAAGGATTCATTCAGACCAGTTCTGGATCTGAAAACTTTTAATCGTTTTGTAAGAGTCCCAACTTTTAAGATGGTGAATATAAGGACTTTTCTGCATTTTGTTCAGCAAGGTCATTTCATGTCCACAATAGACTTACAGGATGCTTATCTTCATATTCCGATTCACCCAGACCACTATCGGTTTCTGAGATTCTCTTTTCTAGACCAGCATTATCAATTTGTCGCTCTTCCATTTGGTCTAGCGACAGCTCCAAGATTCTTTTTCAAATGTTCTCGGTGCCCTTCTATCTGTAATCAGAGAGCAGGGTATTGTGGTGTTTCCTTATTTGGACTATATCTTGGTACTAGCTCAATCTTTTCATTTAGCAGAATCTCGCACTAAATAACTTGTCGTTTCTTCAAAGACATGGTTGGAGGATCAATTTACAAAATAGTTTCTTGATTCCTCAGACAAAGGTCACCTTTTTAGTTTATCAGATAGATTCAGTGTCCATGACTCTTTCTTTGACAGAAAAGAGACAAATGAAGTTAGTGTTAGCTTGTCTAAACCTTCAGTCTTTATCACTCCCTTCAGTGGCTATGTGCATGGAAGTTTTAGGTCTCATGATTGCAGCATCTGACGCGATCCCCTTTGCTCGTTTTCATATGAGACCTCTTCAGCTTTGCATGTTGCATCAATGGTGCAGGGATTATACTCAGATATCACAGTTGATATACTTGAGTCCCAACATTCGACAATCTCTGTCTTGGTGGTTAAACATTACCTTATTGTTCAAGGGGCTTTCTTTGTTCGTCTTTCCTGGTCTGTGATCACAACAGATGCAAGTCTTGCAGGTTGGGGAGCTGTCTGGGGGTCTCTGACAGCACAAGGGGTTTGGGAACCTCAGGAGGCGAGGTTACCAATCAATATTTTAGAACTCTGTGCTATTTTCAGAGCTCTTCAGGCTTGGCCTCTATTGAAGGAGAGAACTTTATATTCAATTCCAGACAGACAATATCATTACAGTGGCATATGTCAATCATCAAGGTGGGACTCTCAGTCCTTCAGCAATAAACTAAGTTTCTCTGATACTTTTTTGGGCGGAATCCAACTCTTGTCAAATTTTTGCGATTCATATCCCAGGAGTAGACAATTGGGAAGCAAATTATCTCAGTCGTCAGACTTTACATCAGGGAGAGTGGTCCCTCCATTCAGATGTGGGGTCCTCCAGAAATGGATCTGATGGCCTCGCGTCTGAACAAGATGCTTCCAAGGTATTTTTCCAGGTCCAAGAATTCTCAGGCGGAGATGGTAGATGCTCTAGCAGTTCCTTGGTTTTACCAACCTGATTACATTTTCCGCCTCTGGTTCTTCTTCCAAAGGTGATCTCCTAGATCATAATGGAACAATCTTGTGTTTCTGATGGCTCCAGCTTGGGCTCTTTCAGGTTTTGGTATGCAGACCTTGTCAAGTTGTCCAGTTGCCAATCTTGGCCACTTCCTTTAAGGCCAGACTTTCTGTCTCAAGGGCCATTTTTCCATCAGGATCTCGATCTCTAAATTTGATGGCATGGAAATTGAACGCTTACTGCTTAGTCATAGAGGTTTTTATGACTCCGTGATTAGCACTATGATACAGGCTCACAACATCAATAGGTAAATTGTTTGTTCTTTGTCCTAATCCTAAGAATACTCTTGAGAGGTCTTTACATTCTTTGGATATGGTAAGAGCTTTGAAATATTCTGTTGAGGCTACTAAGGTTTTCAGAAAGACTTCTAGTCTATTTGTTGTTTTTTCTGGCTCTAGGAAAGGTCAGAAAGCCTCTGCCATTTCTTTGGCATCTTGGTTGAAAATTTTGATTCACAAAGCTTATTTGGAGGCGGGGCAGTCTCTGAATCAGAGAATTACAGCTCATTCTACTAGATCAGTTTCCACTTCTTGGGCTTTTAAGAATGAAGCTTTAGTTGATCAAATTTGCAAAGCAGCATCTTGGTCTTCTTTGCATACTTTTACAAAATTTTACCATTTTGATGTGTTTGCTTCTTTGGTAGAAAGGTTCTTCAGGCAATTGTCTCAGTTTGATTCCAATGCCTTTTTTTTTTTTTTTTTTTTCTGGCATTTTTAAGAAAACGTAATTTTTTTTTTGGACTTAATTTCTCAGCGGATTTGGCTGTTTTTATTTTATCCCTCCCTTTCTAGTGACTCATGGACTTTCACATCTTGGGTATTCTAGCCCATACGTCACTAACTCATGGACTCTTGCCACTTACATGAAAGAAAACATAATTTATGTAAGAACTTACCTGATAAATTAATTTCTTTCATAGTGGCAAGAGTCCATGAGACTCACCCTATTTCTCTTGTTAAGTGTATCCAGTCCACGGATCATCCATTACTTGTGGGATATTCTCCTTCCTAACAGGAAGTTGCAAGAGGATCACCCACAGCAGAGCTGCTATATAGCTCCTCCCCTCACTGCCATATCCAGTCATTCTCTTGCAACTCTCAACAAAGATGGACGTAGTAAGAGGAGAGTGGTGTATTATAGTTAGTTTCTTAACTTCAATCAAAAGTTTGTTATTTTTAAATGGTACCGGAGTGTACTGTTTCATCTCATTAGAAGAAGAATCTGCCTGTGATTTCTATGATCTTAGCAGAAGTAACTAAGATCCACTGCCGTTCTCACATATTCTGAGGAGTGAGGTAACTTCAGAGGGGGAATGGCGTGCAGGTTTTCCTGCAATAAGGTATGTGCAGTTAACATATTTCTAGGGATGGAATTTGCTAGAAAAATGCTGCTGATACCGGATTAATGTAAGTTAAGCCTTAAATGCAGTGATAGCGACTGGTATCAGGCTTATTAACAGATACATACTCTTATAAAAGTGTAATATAAAACATTTGCTGGCATGTTAATCGTTTTTATATATGTTTGGTGACAAAACTTATTGGGGCCTAGTTTTTTTCCACATGGCTGGCTTGATTTTTGCCTAGTAGCAGGCTTTCCACTGTTGCAATATGAGTGGGAAGGGCCTATTTTAGTGCTTTTCTGTGCAGCTAAAAATACTGTCAGACATTCAGCTTCCCTCTGCATGATACAGGACATCTCTGAAGGGCTCAAAAGGCTTCAAAGTCGTGTTTGAGGAGGGTAACAATCACAGTAGACTGTGGCAGTTGTTGTGACTGTGTTTAAAAAACGTTTGTCATTTATTATTCTGTTTTTGTTATTAAGGGGTTAATCATCCATTTGCAAGTGGGTGCAATGCTCTGCTGACTTGTTACATACACTGTAAAAATGTTGTTAGTGTAACTGCCTTTTTTCACTGTTATTTCAAATTTTGACAATTTGTTTCTCTTAAAGGCACAGTAACGTTTTTTTATATTGCTTGTTAACTTGCTTTAAAGTGTTTTCCAAGCTTGCTAGTCTCATTGCTAGTCTGTACAAACATGTCTGAAAAAGAGGATACTTGTTCATTATGTTTAAAAGCCATGGTGGAGCCCCATAGGAGAATGTGTACTAAATGTATTGATTTCACCTTAAACAGTAAAGATCAGTCTTTATCTATAAAAGAATTGTCACCAGAGGGGTCTGTCGAGGGGGAAGTTATGCCGACTAACTCTCCCCACGTGTCGGACCCTTCGCCTCCCGCTCAAGGGACGCACGCTAATATGGCGCCAAGTACATCAGGGACGCCCATAGCGATTACTTTGCAGGACATGGCTGCAATCATGAATAATACCCTGTCAGAGGTATTATCCAGATTGCCTGAATTGAGAGGCAAGCGCGATAGCTCTGGGGTCAGACGAGATACAGAGCGCGTAGATGCTGTAAGAGCCATGTCTGATACTGCGTCACAATATGCAGAACCTGAGGACGGAGAGCTTCAGTCTGTGGGTGACGTCTCTGAATCGGGGAGACCTGATTCAGAGATTTCTAATTTTAAATTTAAGCTTGAGAACCTCCGTTTGGGGAGGTATTAGCTGCTCTGAATGACTGTGACACAATTGCAGTGCCAGAGAAATTGTGTAGGCTGGATAAATACTATGCAGTGCCGGTGAGTACTGATGTTTTTCCAATACCTAAAAGGCTTACAGAAATTATTAGTAAGGAGTGGGATAGGCCCGGTGTGCCCTTTTCCCCATTTCCTATATTTAGAAAAATGTTTCCAATAGATGCCACTACACGGGACTTATGGCAGACTGTCCCTAAGGTGGGGGGAGCAGTTTCTACTTTAGCAAAGCGTACCACTATCCCAGTTGAGGACAGTTGTGCTTTTTCAGATCCAATGGATAAAAAATTAGAGGGTTACCTTAAGAAAATGTTTATTCAACAAGGTTTTATTTTACAGCCCCTTGCATGCATTGCGCCTGTCACGGCTGCGGCGGCATTCTGGTTTGAGGCCCTGGAAGAGGCCATCCATACAGCTCCATTGACTGAAATTGTTGACAAGCTTAGAACTCTTAAGCTAGCTAACTCATTTGTTTCTGATGCCATTGTTCATTTCACTAAACTAACGGCTAAGAATTCCGGATTCGCCATCCAGGCGCGTAGGGCGCTATGGCTCAAATCCTGGTCAGCTGATGTGACTTCAAAGTCTAAATTACTCAACATTCCTTTCAAGGGGCAGACCTTATTCGGGCCTGGTTTTTAAGAAATTATTGCTGACATTACTGGAGGTAAGGGTCATACCCTTCCTCAGGACAGGGCCAAATCAAAGGCCAAACAGTCTAATTTTCGTGCCTTTCGAAATTTCAAGGCAGGTGCAGCATCAACTTCCTCTGCTTCAAAACAAGAGGGAACTTTTGCTCAATCCAAGCAGGCCTGGAAACCTAACCAGTCCTGGAACAAGGGCAAGCAGGCCAGAAAGCCTGCTGCTGCCTCTAAGACAGCATGAAGGAGCGGCCCCCTATCTGACAACGGATCTAGTAGGGGGCAGACTCTCTCTCTTCGCCCAGGCGTGGGCAAGAGATGTTCAGGATCCCTGGGCGTTGGAGATCATATCTCAGGGATATCTTCTGGACTTCAAAGCTTCTCCTCCACAAGTGAGATTTCACCTTTCAAGATTATCTGCAAACCAGATAAAGAAAGAGGCATTCCTAAGCTGCGTACAAGATCTCCTTGTAATGGGAGTGATCCATCCAGTTCCGCGGACGGAACAAGGACAGGGGTTTTATTCAAATCTGTTTGTGGTTCCCAAAAAAGAGGGAACCTTCAGACCAATTTTGGATTTAAAGATCCTAAACAAAACATGGGCTCACTTCTGGCGGTCCTAAGACCGCGAGGCATAGCGGTGGCTCCTTACCTGGACGATATCCTGATACAGGCGTCAAGCTTTCAAATTGCCAAATCTCATACAGAGATAGTTCTGGCATTCCTGAGGTCGCATGGGTGGAAAGTGAACGAAGAAAAGAGTTCTCTATCTCCTCTCACGAGGGTTTCCTTCCTAGGGACTCTAATAGATTCTGTAGAAATTAAAATTTACCTGACGGAGTCCAGGTTATCAAAACTTCTAAATGCTTGCCGTGTTCTTCACTCCATTCCGCGCCCCACGGTGGCTCAGTGCATGGAAGTAATCGGCTTAATGGTAGCGGCGATGGACATAGTGCCATTCGCGCCTGCATCTCAGACCGCTGCAATTATGCATTCTCAGTAAGTGGAATGGGGATTACACAGATTTGTCACCTCTACTAAATCTGGATCAGGAAACCAGAGATTCTCTTCTCTGGTGGTTATCTCGGGCCCATCTGTCCAAGGGTATGACCTTTCGCAGACCAGATTGGACAATTGTAACAACAGATGCCAGCCTTCTAGGTTGGGGTGCAGTCTGGAACTCCCTGAAGGCTCAGGGTTCATGGACTCAGGAGGAGAAACTCCTCCCAATAAATATTCTGGAGTTATGAGCAATATTCAATGCTCTTCTGGCTTGGCCTCAGCTAGCAACACTGAGGTTAATCAGATTTCAGTCGGACAACATCACGACTGTGGCTTACATCAACCATCAAGGGGGAACCAGGAGTTCCCTAGCGATGTCAGAAGTCTCCAAGATAATTCGATGGGCAGAGACTCACTCTTGCCACCTGTCAGCGATCCATATCCCAGGTGTAGAGAACTGGGAGGCGGATTTTCTAAGTCGTCAGACTTTTCATCCGGGGGAATGGGAATGAAAATGTTTGCTCAATTGGTTCTCCGTTGGGGCAAACCAGAATTGGATCTCATGGCGTCTCGCCAGAACGCCAAGCTTCCTTGTTACGGATCCAGGTCCAGGGACCCAGAACGGCACTGATAGATGCTCTGGCTTATGTGTTTCCACCGTTTCCTCTGCTCCCTCGTCTGATTGCCAAAATCAAACAGGAAAGAGCATCGGTGATATTGATAGCGCCTGCGTGGCCACACAGGACCTGGTATGCAGACCTAGTGGACATGTCATCCTTTCCACCATGGACTCTGCCTCTGAGACACGACCTTCTAATACAAGGTCCTTTCAATCATCCGAATCTACTTTCTCTGAGACTGACTGCATGGAGATTGAACGCTTGATCCTATCAAAGCGTGGCTTCTCCGAGTCAGTAATTGATACCTTAATACAGGCACGAAAGCCTGTCACCAGGAAAGTTTACCACAAGATATGGCGTAAATATCTTCATTGGTGTGAATCCAAGAATTACTCATGGAGTAGGGTTAGGATTCCTAGGATATTGTCCTTCCTCCAAGAGGGTTTGGACAAAGGATTATCAGCTAGTTCTTTAAAGGGACAGATTTCTGCTCTGTCTATTCTTTTACACAAGCGTCTGGCAGAAGTTCCAGACATTCAGGCATTTTGTCAGGCTTTAGTTAGAATTAAGCCTGTGTTTAAACCTGTTGCTCCTCCATGGAGCTTAAACTTGGTTCTTAAAGTTCTTCAAGGGGTTCCGTTTGAACCCCTTCATTCTATTGATATCAAACTTCTTTCATGGAAAGTTCTTTTTCTGATGGCTATTTCCTCGGCTCGAAGAGTCTCGGAGTTATCTGCCTTACATTGTGATTCTCCTTATCTGATCTTTCATTCAGATAAAGTTGTTCTGCGTACAAAACCTGGGTTTTTACCTAAGGTGGTTTCTAACAAGAATATCAATCAAGAGATTGTTGTTCCATCATTATTTCCTAATCCTTCTTCAAAGAAGGAACGTCTTTTGCATAATCTAGACGTAGTCCGTGCCTTGAAGTTTTACTTACAGGCTACTAAAGATTTTCACCAAACATCTAACCTGTTTGTCGTTTACTCTGGACAGAGGAGAGGTCAGAAGGCCTCGGCAACCTCTCTTTCTTTTTGGCTTCGGAGTATAATCCGTTTAGCCTATGAGACTGCTGGACAGCAGCCTCCTGAAAGGATTACAGCTCATTCTACTAGAGCTGTGGCTTCCACCTGGGCCTTTAAAAATGAGGCCTCTGTTGAACAGATTTGCAAGGCTGCAACTTGGTCTTCCCTTCATACTTTTTCCAAATTTTACAAATTTTATACTTTTTCTTCTTCGGAGGCTGTTTTTGGGAGAGAGGTTCTACAGGCAGTGGTTCCTTCCGTTTAAGTTCCTGCCTTGTCCCTCCCATCATCCGTGTACTTTAGCTTTGGTATTGGTATCCCACAAGTAATGGATGATCCGTGGACTGGATACACTTAACAAGAGAAAACATAATTTATGCTTACCTGATAAATTTATTTCTCTTGTAGTGTATCCAGTCCACGGCCCGCCCTGTCCTTTTTCAGGCAGGTCTAAATTTTAATTAAACTACAGTCACCACTGCACCCTATGGTTTCTCCTTTCTCGGCTTGTTTCGGTCGAATGATTGGATATGGCAGTGAGGGGAGGAGCTATATAGCAGCTCTGCTGTGGGTGATCCTCTTGCAACTTCCTGTTGGGAAGGAGAATATCCCACAAGTAATGGATGATCCGTGGACTGGATACACTACAAGAGAAATAAATTTATCAGGTAAGCATAAATTATGTTTTTTTTGTGATTTTTATTTTTTATTTTTTTGTATACGTTCCTCTATTGTATGCTTTTTACTCCTTCTTTTTTACACCTCACTTCTTGGCTATAAGTTAAACTGAAGTAGTAGTGAGGTTGGAGGTGTATTTATAGACATTTTGAGGTTTGGGAAACTTTGCCCCCTCCAGGTAGGAATGTATATCCCATACGTCACAATGGGAAATAAATTAATGTATCAGGTAAGTTATTACATAAATTATGTTTTCCTTCAACTGTTTTATTTTTAATGGCTTCATGACGTTTAGACGTTCTATGCTGTTCTAGTAGCGCTGGGCTTTAACGTCAAGACGTTAAACGTCGTCCTTTTATATGGCATCCTGCAGTCTCCTCCTTTCAGGGAATGAAAAATTGGACTGGGGGCATGGCTATCAGCGTAGGCAGTCCCCTATTTTCCGATCCCGGCCTTGAAATCATGAGATAGCTTCATTTGCATGATTTCATTTTTTTCCCCCCCAGCAAGTGTTTACATCTGAACTTTTTTCCAATGTTAAACACTTGTTAAGGGCATCAAGGGGTTAAAAAAAAAATTCACACCTCTTGTGTACCAAAGCAAGCCCTACCTTTTAGAAACCAGTAAATTGTGCTTATGTGTATGTTTACTTACTCATAGTGGAAGTGTGCAAGGCTTTTTCTAAACCAGTATATACTGTGCATGGCCAGCTGTGTTTACAAATGGCTTATTCCCATGTCTGGGGTAATTTGCCTTGGTATTGTAGCTGTTGTCATTGGGATATTTTATGTATTTATTTTACAAATTACTGAAATATTTTAAAGTTTTCTGAGACTAAAGCCGGTCCACAGAGATTCGCAATGTCCGTTTGATTACAAAACCAGCGTTGATGTCCATCTTCAGTGTTTTTATGATATTCTATCATATTAGGGGACTGTAATAGAGATCAGCCTATGTTTGACTGAGTTTTAGAAATACAAGACTCCCCATGAATCATGTAACTGATGAAAGAATATTTGGTACTGAAATAGATCTTTATCTTTAACACTCTCTATACATTTGGTGATCAATTTTTGCAGACCCTATATTGCTGCCTTCTGCATTACTTCATGTATACATGCAGGTAAATACTCTTGGTTAGGAAACACTTTTGTGTCTTGCTACTGAGCACATTACATTGTTTCTTTATAACATTGGAAAATGTGTTTTACACAAATGGATATCCAATTTGTGTGTGGTGACTGTTAAATATGACATTCCTATCCTGTTTTAAATGAAAGAAAACAAAATTAGTCATGGTGCTAACATAGTGTAATATGTTGTTTTCTTCTTTTATTTTCTAGTATCTGGAGAGGGAGAAATGATGGTAAGTTAATTGTGTATTTAGATTTATATAGATAAGATTTTTACACAATTTTTTCATCAGATTGTTTGTATATTGCATTGTCCATAAGCAGGCCTGGGAATCTCCATTAGCACACTATTTGTGCAAGTATTAAAGTGACAGTCAAGTCCAAAAAAAAAAACTTTCATGAGTCAAATAAGGCATGTAATTTACATCTAAAGGGGAGGAGAGTCCACGGCTTCATTCATTACTTGTGGGAAATAAGAATCTGGCCACCAGGAGGAGGCAAAGACACCACAGCCAAAGGCTTAAATACCTCCCCCACTCCCCTCACCCCCAGTCATTCTTTGCCTTTTCGTCACGGCATAGATTCTGGTAAGATTGTTTCATTTTTTACTTTTTAATGATAACCCAGAAGACAGGGTCACAGTGTGGCACCTTTTATCTTTATGGAATCAAAGGGTTAATATTCGTGGTAAGGGGATTATTGAACGGGGGGGGGGGTTCTACATGATATTGTTTATTGTGTTATTGCTACGTTATGTGCGAGATGGGGCTCTGGCAATATGTGGAACTTCAGGTTGTCTTCCGGGAGTATTGCACGGCCAATTTTGGCGTGTTTTCTCCTTAGTGCAGGTCCTGCGAGGCATCCCATGTGACCGGGTGTGGCTGTCTCCAGTTCCTCGGTTGATCAGCGGTGCAGGAGACGAAACAGTTTCTTTAGGACCAACTGCAAACGGCGGTATCGAAAGTGATCCATGCCTTACCACGTTCTGCTAAGCGCAAGCGTAGGGCATTTCATGGTGGCCTGGCCCAGGGGTTGTCTACGCCTATGTATATACCAGAGGCATTATACGATGATGAGGCTCACTCCAACTCTTCAGAGGATGCTCCTTCTGGTTCGGAGTCCATGTCATTTAAACCTCCGGCTGCGGAGGAGCCTGATTTTAGGTTTAGGATAGAGAATTTGCGCTTCTTGCCGAGGCAGGTGCTTGCTACTTCGGGGGTTATTGAACCAAAGCTTCCGGAGGAACCTTAGATTCCTAAGCTTGATAAGGTATACGAGGACAGGGTGGTACCCCAGACCTTCCCGGTTCCTGTTAAGATGGCTAATATTTATTAAGAATGAATGTGTGCGATTAGGTTCTTCCTTTTCCCCTTCTTATTCCTTTAAGAAACTGTTCCTCGTTCCGGACTCTCAGCTTGAGCTGTGGGGAACTGTCCCTAAGGTGGATGGTGCTATCTCCACGCTCGCGAAGCGGACAACTATTCCTCTCGAGGATAGTTTGTCGTTTAACGAGCCCATGGATAAATAGTTGGAAATCATGTTTCAGCACAAGGAAAATGTTTCAGCACACAGGGTTTGTTATTCAGCCGGCATCAGCTGTAGCCGTGGTTTCCGGAGCTGCAACATATTGGTGTGAATCCCTGTGTGATATGGTCGAGGGGGAGACTTCCATCGATGAAATAAAGCAGAAGATTAAGGTGTTGAAGGTCGCCAATTCTTTAATTTGCGATGCCAATATGCAAATTATTCGCCTGAACGCAAAGGTTTCAGGATTTTCTATTTTAGCTCGCAGTGCTCTGTGGCTAAAGTCTTGGTCTGTGGACATGACTTCTAAGTTGAGGCTGTTGTCCCTGCCTTTTCAAGGAAAGATTCTGTTCGATCCAGGATTGGGTTCGATCATATCCATGGTTACGGGGAGGCAAGGGAGCTTTCCTACCGCAGGATAAGAAGGCTAAGCCTAAAGGATCTACTTTTCGTCCCTTTCGTACGGACAAGGCCCAGCGCCAGCAGCCCACCGCGAAAGCGGATCAGTCCAAGGGAACTTGGAAGCCTGCTCAGTCTTGGAACAAGTCCAAGCAGAATAAGAAGCCAGCCGAGACAAAATCGGCATGAAGGGGCGGCCCCCGACCGATCTCCGGACCAAGTAGGGGGCAGATTGTCTCTTCTCCGAAGCCTGGTTGCAGGACGTTCTGGAGGCTGTCGCCCAGGGTTACAGGATAGGATTTAGTTCCCATCCGCCCAGGAGCAGATTCCTCCTGTCAAACTTGTCTTCAAGACCGGAAAAGAGAGAGGCCTTTCTAGAATGTGTGAGGGATCTCTTCTCTCTAGGTGTTATCGTACCAGTATCCCAAGCAGAAAGGGGTCTAGGGTACTATTCAAATCTTTTTGTGGTTCTAAAGAAAGAGGGCACGTTCCGCTTGATTCTAGACCTAACGTGTTTGACAAGTTTCTGGCTTTTCCATCGTTTAAAATGGAAACGATCATATCTATTCTGTCCTAGTTCAAAAGGGGCAGTTCATGATGACAATAGAGTTGAAGGACGCTTACCTTCATGTTCCAATTCACAGGGACCACTTCAAGTTCCTGATATTTGTGTTTCTGTACCAACACTTCCCGTTTGTGTCCCTTTCGGTCTGGTGACGTCCCCGAGAGTCTTCACAAAGGTTCTGGGGGCGCTACTTGCAGTTGCCAGATCCAGAGGCATTGCTGTGGCGCCCTACCTGGATAACATCCTAGTGCAGGCGCCGTCGTTCAGTCTCGCAGAGGATCACTCGAGGGTTCTTCTCTTGCTCCAATATCATGGTTGGAAGATCAACTCAGGAAAGAGTTCCTTGGTTCCCAGCAACAAGGTAGAGTTCCTGGGCACGATAATAGACTTGAGATCCATGAAGATTTTCCTCGCAGATCAGCTACGCAGGTAGATTGCGTCCACCTGTCTTGGCCTTCAGTCCTAATCAAGGCCCTCGGTGTCTCAATGTATGGAGGGGATCGGGCTCATGGTATCCAGCATAGATGTAATTACATTCGCCAGGTTCCATCTCAGACCTCTTCAGTTGTGCATATTGAGGCAGTGGAACAGCGACCATTCAAATCGATCACAACAACAGATATCCCTGGACATTCAGACTCAGAGATCCCTCTCTTGGTGGGTCTGTCTGGAACAACTGTCCCTGGGGACTTCCTTCCTTAGTGTCAGGGTGCCAGAAATCAGACTGAGACGAGAAGTGCAAAAATAATCACACCTTGATTAATAGGAAAAAATTATAAAATTTCCACAAGTCAAATAACAAGCCAGGAGTCAAAACCAGAGCTTGTAGTCAGACGAGCCGAGTCAGGAGCCAAAGCGAATAGTCAAGACGAGCTGGAATCAGGAACAAGGAGAACAGCAGAGTCAGGAACAAGCCAGGGATCAGGAACCAGGAAGGACGTCGGGCAGCCAGGTAATACACAGGAACTCTCACAAACATGTCTCAGACAACGCAAAGGCAAAACATACTGAACAGAGGCCCTTTAAATAATAAATGACATCACAATTCTGAGACTGCATCCTGTCTCACATGGATGATGCACAACAGTCTGGCCATAAAAGGAAGTGCAGGAAGTGAGCAGCATCCCCCACAATGCACCAAGTCAGGAAGAGAGGTGAGTAAAATGGCTTCCAGCAGTACATGGCAAACACAACAGGGAAAAACCCTGACTGTACCCTCCCCTCAACGACCCCTCCCCCGCTTATTGGGGAAACGGGCATGGAAGGCACGGAGGAGGGCGGGAGCATGAACATCAGAGGAGGGAACCCAAGAACGCTCCTCCGGACTGTAGCCCCTCCAGTGAACCAAATACTGTACACGGCCCCTGGACATACGAGAGTCAATAATGCTGCTGACCTCATACTCCTCATGGTTGTCAACAAAGATAGGACGGGGACGAGGCAACACAGTGGTAAACCGATTACAAACCAATGGTTTCAAGAGAGAGACATGAAAAACATTGGAGATGCGCATACCAGGGGGAAGGTCAAGAGCGTAGGCCACAGGATTAACCGGTCGGAGTATTCGAGAAGGACCAACATAACGGGGAGCCAATTTATTGGAAGGCACACGAAGGTTCAAGTTGCGGGAGGACAGACAAACTCTCTCACCAACCTGGTAGGAAGGTGCGGGCAGACGCCTACGATCAGCCTGGAACTTTTGGCGCTGCATAGAACGAAGAAGGCAATCCTGAATCTGCACCCACGTGGAACGGAGTTGCCAGAGATGCTCCTCCAAAGCCGGAATACCCTGAGACATGAATGAATCTGGCAACAAGGATGGTTGAAACCCATAATTCGCCATGAACGGGGATAACTTGGAGGAAGCATTAATAGCACTATTACGAGCAAACTCTGCCCAAGGTAACAGTTCAGACCAATTATTGTGGTGATCCGAGACATAGCAACGGAGGAACTGTTCCAGAGCTTGATTAGACCGTTCCGCAGCCCCATTGGATTGAGGGTGATATGCCGAGGAGAAGGAAAGCTGGATCCCCATTTGAGCACAAAAGGAACGCCAAAATCTGGAGACAAACTGGCTACCCCGGTCCGACACTATCTCCTTGGGTAACCCATGTAAACGGAAGACCTCCTGGGCAAAAATTGAAGCAAGCTCCTGAGCGGTAGGCAGCTTCATCAAGGGAATGCAATGTGAAATTTTAGAAAAACAGTCAACCACCTTAAGGATAACAGTATTGCCATTGGAAACAGGGAGCTCGACAATGAAGTCAATGGAAAGGTGTGTCCAAGGACGCTCACCATTAGCAATAGGTTGAAGAAGACCCACAGGAAGACGTTGAGGAGTCTTATTCTGTGCACAAACAGAGGCAACATACGCAGCAACATCAGAACGAAGACCTGGCCACCAGATTTGTCAAGTGACAGACCAAATCATTTGGCTCTTGCCTGGGTGGCCTGCGGCTTTAGGATAGTGGTAAGTGTGCAAAAGTTTAGTTTGAAGATTCTCAGGAACAAAACACTTACCACTAGGTTTCTCAGGCGGTGCATTGGTTTGTGCAGCCAGGATCTCCTCCCTCAAGGAAGAAGTCAAATTAGTACGTATGGTAGCCAAAATATGGTCAGGAGGTATAACAGGAGTAGGTACAGACTCCTCCTTGGATAGAGGTGAAAATTGTCGAGAGAGGGCATCAGCCCTAACATTCTTACTACCAGGTAGGTAGGAAACCACATAATTAAATCGAGACAAAAATAGCGCCCATCTGGCCTGTCGAGGCGACAAACGCTTTGCTTCAGATAGATAAGTTAAATTCTTGTGGTCAGTAAGAATGAGCACTGGCACGCTAGTACCCTCAAGAAGATGCCTCCATTCCTTGAGTGCCAAAATTATGGCCAGTAATTCCCTGTCGCCAATTTCATAATTGCATTCTGCTGGAGACAATTTCTTTAGAGAAGAAACCACACGGATGCAAGGAACCGTCAGGCGTAGGGCATTGAGACAAGAGGGCATCGACGCCTCGACCTCAAGAACGAAAGGCAGGACAGGGTTAGGATGAGCCAGAACTGGAGCGGCAGCAAAGGCAGTCTTAAGACTATCTAAGGCCTCAATGGCAGTAGGTGACCTATGGAGTGGATCATTCTCTTTACGGGTCATGTCTGTGATAGGTTTGACCAAGGAAGAAAAGTTTTTAATAAACTTTCTATAGTAATTGGCGAACCCCAAAAAACATTGAATAGACCGAAGACCAACTGGGCGAGGCCACTGCAGAACTGCAGATAACTTTTCAGGATCCATGGAGAACCCTGCAACGGAGATAACATAACCTAGGAAGGTTACTTGAGTCTAATGGAACTCACATTTCTCAAGTTTACAAAACAGGCTGTTCTCACGTAGTCTCTGAAGAACCTGTGTAACATCAGAACGATGAGCCTCAAGTGTGGGTGAGTGTATGAGGATGTCGTCTAATTACACCACAACACACTGTTGCAACATATCTCGTAGGACATCATTAATAAATTCCTGAAAAACAGCAGGAGCATTACATAGGCCAAAGGGCATTACAAGATACTCATAATGCCCGCTCCTGGTGTTAAATGCGGTTTTCCATTCGTGACCCTCCTTAATCCTAACGAGATTTTACGCTCCTCTCAAATCAAGTTTAGTAAAGACTGTAGCTCCCTTGAGGCGGTCAAAGAGTTCTGTAATGAGCGGAATAGGGTAAGCATTCTTAATGGTAAGACGATTAAGATCCCTATAATCGATACATGGTCTTAACTCGCCACCCTTTTTCTTCACAAAGAAGAAGCCAGCCCCTGCAGGAGAGCAGGATTTGCGGATGATACCCCGCGACAGAGCATCGGCAACATACTCCTCCATAGCACAATTCTCTCCAACAGACAGAGGGTACACCCGGCCCCAAGGCGGAATGGCTCCGGGTTGCAGGTCTATGGCACAATCGTAAGACCGGTGAGGAGGCAACGTACCGGCACACACCTTGTCAAACACGTCTCGGAACGCTCGGTACTCCTCTGGCAATTGAGATACCGAAGAAGTGCACAAGACTTTAACTGGTTTCCGAAGACAAGTGGAAATACATTGCGGGGACCACAACAAAATTTCGGACCTGCGCCAGTCGAGACTGGGATTGTGCTTTTGGAGCCAGGGATAACCCAGAACTGGAAAATGCAGAGAGTTTATCACCTGGAACTGGAGGGTTTCAAAATGGAGAGCCCCAACAGCCATGGACAACGGAGCAGTTTCGTGAGTAACGAGTGCGGGCTGAAGGGGCCTGCCATCAATGGCCTCAATAGCAAGCGGAACGGACCAAGGCAAAACAGGAATGGAGTGCTTTGATACAAAAGCACTGTCAATGAAATAGCCAGCAGCACCGGCGTCAACAAGAGCCTGAGTGATTATGGAGGAGTCCACCCAGGAAAGGACAAAGGTGACCAAAGGTTTCTCCTTAAGCGGTTCCGGGGACAAGGATAAACCACCCAAGGTCTGCTTCCGACAGGACCTTAGGTGTGAGCGTTTCCCGGCCGTGTAGGACAAGACTTCAAAAGGTGGCCCTGTAACCCACAATAGAGGCAGAGCCCCTCCCTCCTCCTAAAGGCCCTCTCCACCGCGTGAATCCCAACTGCGTCGGCTCAGCAGTACCTGGTGACTCGGGACCAGGAGGCATGGGAAGAGAGGGAGGCATGGGTGTGAACGAACACGTAGGAGACAACGGAACAGGAGGCTTCCGCAAGCGCTCCTTGAAAGAGGACCTCTCTCTGAGTCTGATGTCAATTAGGATCAAAAAAGACACCAATGCCTCGAGATCCTCTGGTAAATCTCTGGCAGCAACTTCGTCTTTAATCGCATCAGAGAGCCCATGAAAGAAGGTGGCAACAAGGGCTTCATTGTTCCAACCTACCTCTGCGGCAAGCGTACGGAACTCAATAGCATACTGAGCAACAGATCTTGTACCTTGCTGAATGGACATGAGTCGTTTAGCAGCAGAGGAGGAGCAAGCCGGAACATCAAATACCCTTCGAAAGGAGGCCACAAATTCAGGGTAATTTGAAATCACAGGTTTATTAGTCTCCCACAAGGGATTAGCCCAGGCAAGTGCTGTGTCAGAGAGTAACGAGATGAGAAATCCCACCTTAGCTCTGTCAGAGGGAAACGCCTGAGGTAACATCTCAAAGTAAATGCCCACCTGGTTCAAAAACCCTCTGCACTGAATAGGATCGCCTCCATATCGCTGAGGTAGAGGTGCAGAACCGGACATGCTCCTGGTTGGCAAAGGTGCAGCAGCGGAAACAGGAGCAGCCATAACATGTGGGACACTTTCCATCCTGGAAATAATGGCAGGTAAAGGAAGTCAATTCTTAGACTGCATCCTGGATAATTAGCAGCATCAGGATTCATGGCCTTTGCGTAATGTCAGGGTGCCAGGTATCAGACTGAGACGAGAAGTGCAAAAATAATCACACCTTTATTAATAGCACAAAATTATAAAATGTCCACAAGTCAAATAACAAGCCAGGAGTCAAAACTAGAGCTGGTAGTCAGACGAGCCGAGTCAGGAACAATGAGAACAGCAGAGTCAGGAACAAGCCAGGGATCAGGAACCAGGAAGGACGTCAGGCAGCCAGGTAATACACAGGAACTCTCACAAACAGGTCTGAGACAATGCAAAGGCAAAGCATACTGAACAGAGGCCCTTTAAATAACAAGTGATGACATCACAATTCTTAGACTGCATCCTGTCTCACATGGATGATGCACAACAGTCTGGCCATAAAAGGAAGTGCAGGAAGTGAGCAGCATCCCCCACAATGCACCAAGTCAGGAAGAAAGGTGAGTAAAATGGCTGCCAGCAGCATATGACAAACACAACAGGGAAAAACCCTGACACTTAGACTGTCCTGGGAGATTGTGACCACGGACGCGAGTCTGTCAGGATGGGGAGCTGTTTGGGGTGCCAGGTTGGCACAAGGACAATGGTCTCGGGAAAAGTCTCTCCTCCCAATAAATATTCTGGAACTTCGAACAATCTACAATGCTCTGAAGGCGTGGCATCCTCTGGGGTCGTTCAACTTCATCAGATTCCAGACCGACAACATTACCTCGGTGGCTTACATCAGCCATCAGGGAGGTACGAGAAGCTCCCTAGCTATTAGGGAGTTGTCTTGGATTTTGGAGTGGGCTGAGTCCCACAACTGCTTGCTCTCGGGAATCCACATTCCAGCTGTGGACAACTTGGAAGCGGACTTTCTCAGCAGGCAATCCTTTCATCCGGGGGAATGGTCTCTCCACCTGAGGTGTTTGCGAAGATTTGTCTCAGATGGGGAACGCCGGAAATAGATCTCATGGTGTCCAGACTCAATTGCAAGCTACCCAGATACGGGTCGAAGTCAAGGGATCCCCAGGCAAAGCTGATAGATGCCTTAGCAGTGCCTTGGGGTTTCAATCTAGTTTACATTTCTTCTACAAGATATGATGAATTTCTTACTTGTGGGATATTAACCTCCTGCTAACAGGAAGTGGCAAAGAGCACCACAGCAGAGCTGTATATATAGCCCCTCCCTTCCCTCAACCCCCAGTCATTCTCTTTGCCTGTGTTAGTAATAGGAAGAGGTAAAGTGAGGTGTTTAGTTTAGATTCTTCAATCAAGAAGTTTTTTTATTTTTAAAATGGTGCCAGAGAGTACTATTTTTTTTCTCAGGGGGAAATTGTCAGTCTATTGCCTCCCAAGAGGAGTGGAGACATCTTATTTTCTGCCCTGATGTTGATGATCTTAGTGAACATTATCTAAGATCCATGATAGTTCCCACAACACAGCTGAAGGTAGTGTGAGAAGATCTTCAGTGTGGAGAACGGTGTCTTGCTACAAGCAGCATTGAGGTATGTGCAGTCTTTTGTTTCTGGGGAGATTTGATGCATCAGAACAGGCTGACATTGTCCCCTATATGGGGAAGGGTAAGCAGTATACACTATTGAAAAGAAATGGTGTACCTGAAATCCCTTTATTTTATTTGCCAAAAGTATGTAAAGACCTTTGTGGCTTATCTTGGGCTGGACTCTAGGAGATGCGGTTTTGCTTGAGGGCTGTTAACTTTATTACTGGTTGCGGAACTGCAGTGTTACAATTTTGTCTGCATATACAAGAGGGCACATGGCATATATTTTTTTATTTATCATGTTGTTTGTACTGCGACCCATGCAGGTTTTAGTCAGGATTAGAGTACGCCCACGGTGGGCGGGGCCTAATTTTGCGCACTCAGACGCGCAGTTTTCATCCGGTTCGCATAGCAAGCAGAGGCTGGGGCTCTGGAGGCCTAAGTTATCTACAAACCTATCAAAGTCCTTTCACGCTATATCAGCTACAACAAGTACATTCCGGGGGCAGGTAGGCGCCACAGCAGAGCTGTGGCGTGGTGCAGGGGGCCATATTTAAATAATTAATAAAATCCTGTTATCGATATATATTGTATTTTTGCATATCTAAGCAAGTGAATGCAATATTAAGACAGTATTTTGGGCAATTTAAAATTAGTTTTTTTCTGGTAAAAAAAAATGTTTTTGCAGTTTCCAGAAAAATAGTTGCGCTTTTAAACTTTAAAGGTGCAGTACAATTTTTTTGACATTAATTTTTTTCGCATTCCGTTTAATTCAGTGCTCAATATTTAAGCAAAGTATGACTATTATTAGTATTGCTAGTCTAACATGTCTGACACTGAGGAGGAAACTCCTTGCTCTATGTGTTTAGATGCCACTGTGGAACCCCCCCTGACTTTTTGTCCCTGGTGTACTGAGAGGGCCTTACAATGTAAAGCACACATTTTATGTAAGAAAATGTGTCTAAAGATGATTCTCAGTCTGAGGAGAATCCGGGTATACCGCTAACTTCTCCCCAAGCGTCACAACCTTTAAAGCCCACCCAAGCGACGCCTGGTTCTTCAACCGCATCTAATTCATTTACTCTGCAGGATATGGCTGCAGTTATGTTTACTACCCTTACAGAGGTATTATCTAAGTTGCCAGTGTTACAGGGTAAACGCAGTAGGACAGAGGTCAATGTGAATGCTGAACACTCTGATGCGTTGTTAGCTATTTCCGATGTACCCTCACAGGGATCTGAATTGGGGGTCAGGGAACTTCTATCTGAGGGGGAACTTTCTGATTCGGGAAGTGCGTTACCTTAGACGGACTCGGACGTCATGTCCTTTAAATTTAAGCTTGAGCACCTCCGTCTTTTACTTAGGGAGGTTTTAGCGACTCTGAATGACTCTGACCCTATTGTGGTACCACCAGAGAAATTGTGTAAGATGGACAAATACTTAGAGGTACCTGCTTACACTGACGTTTTTCCGGTTCCTAAGAGAATTTTGGAGATTATGAAGAGGGAATGGGCAGACCAGGTATCCCGTTTTCACCCTCTCCTAATTTCAAGAAAATGTATCCTATATCTGACACTGTTCGGGACTCTTGGCAAACAGTCCCTAAGGTGGAAGGAGCTATATTTACCCTGGCTAAGCTTACAACTATTCCTATTGAGGACAGCTGTGCTTTCAAAGACCCAATGGTTAAGAAATTGGAGGGTCTTCTAAAGAAATTGTTTATTCATCAGGGTTTCCTCTTACAACCAACGGCATACGTTGCAACAGTTACCACTGCGGCGGCCTTCTGGTTTGAGGCCTTAGAAGAGTCCCTTAAGACGAAGACTCCTTTGGAGGATATTTTAGACAGAATTAAGGCTCTTAAGCTGGCTAATTCTTTAATTACAGACGCCGCCTTTCAGATTGCCAAGCTGGCGGCTAAGAATGCAGGATTTTCTATTTTAGCTCGTAGAGCGTTATGGTTAAAATCTTGGTCTGCTGATGTGTCATCTAAGTCAAAGCTTTTGGCTTTTCCTTTCAAGGGGAAAACCCTATTCGGGCCTGACTTGAAGGAGATCATTTCTGACATTACGGGAGGTAAGGGTCATCTCCTACCTCAGGATAGAACGGCTAAACTGAGGGGTAAACAAAATAATTTTCGTTCCTTTCAGGACTTTAAAGGAGTCCCATCTTCTTCCTCTTCCTCCGCCAAGCAGGAAGGGAATTTTGCTCAGGCCAAATCCGTCTGGAGACCCAACCAGATTTGGAACAAGGGTAAACAACCCAAGAAGCCCGCTGCTGCTACCAAGACAGCATGAAGGGGCGGCCCCCGATCCGGGACTGGATCTAGTTAGGGGGCAGACTTTCTTTCTTTGCCCAGGCTTGGGTAAGAGATGTTCAGGACCCCTGGACAATGGAAATCGTGTCCCAAGGATATCAACTGGAATTCAAAAGTTCTCTCCCAAGGGGGAGGATTCTTATTTCACGATTGTCTGTAGACCAGATAAAAAGAGAGGCGTTCTTACGTTGTGTAAAAGACCTCTCTACTGTGGGAGTAATTCGTCCCGTTCCAATACTGGAACAGGGGCAGGGGTTTTACTCAAACCTTTTTGTGGTTCCCAAAAAAGAGGGCACGTTTCGACCTATTTTAGATCTAAAAAGTCTAAACAGGTTTCTCAGAGTCCCATCCTTCAAGATGGAGACTCTTCGAACAATTCTGCCATTGATCCAGGAGGGTCAATATATGACTACTGTGGACTTGAAGGATGCATACCTTCATATTACTATCCACCAGTTCCTAAGGTTTGCCTTCCTGGACAAACATTTTCAGTTTGTGGCTCTTCCCTTCGGATTGGCCACAGCACCCAGGATCTTCATGAAGGTTCTAGGGTCCCTTCTAGCGGTTCTCAGGCCGCGGGGTATTGCAGTGGCGCCTTATTTGGACGATATTCTGATCCAGGTGTCGTCCTACCATCTGACAAAGTCTCATACAGACATGGTTCTGTCCTTTCTGAGGACTCACGGGTGGAAGGTGAATCTGGAAAAGAGTTCATTAATTCCACAGACCAAGGTTCCCTTCCTGGGAACTCTAATAGATTCCATATCCATGAAGATTTTCTTGACAGAGGTCAGAAAGTCTAAATACATGCCGAGCCCTTCAGTCCAATCCTCGGCCATCAGTGGCCCAGTGCATGGAGTTAATTGGATTGATGGTGGCGGCAATGGACATCATTCAGTTTGCTCGTTTTCATCTCAGACTGCTACAGCTGAGCATGCTCAGACAGTGGAATGGAGATTATGCAGGTTTGTCTCCTCAGATAGATCTGGATCAGGAGACAAGAGACCCTCCTTTGGTGGTTGTCTCAGGATCATCTGTCCCAAGGGACGTGCTTCCGCAGACCCTCATGGGTGATAGTGACTACGGACGCCAGCCTTCTTGGTTGGGGTGCGGTCTGGAATTCCCTGAAGGCTCAGGGTGTGTGGACTCAGTCGGAGTCAATTCTTCCAATCAATATTCTGGAATTGAGGGCAATATTCAATGCGCTTCAGGCGTGGCCTCAGTTGGCTTCGGCCAAATTCATTCGCTTTCAGTCGGACAACATCACGACTGTGGCTTATATCAATCATCAGGGAGGAACAAGGAGTTCCTTAGCGATGACTGAAGTATCCAAGATAATTCGGTGGGCGGAGGCCCACTCTTGTTATCTGTCAGCAATCTACATCCCAGGAGTGGACAACTGGGAAGCGGACTTTTTAAGCAGACAGACGTTTCATCCGGGGGAGTGGGAACTCCATCCGGAGGTCTTTGCCACTCTGATTCTCAGATGGGGCAGACCAGAATTGGATCTAATAGCATCTCGTCAGAATGCCAAACTTCCAAGATACGGATCCAGGTCAAGGGATCCTCAGGCCGAACTGATAGATGCCTTGGCAGTGCCTTGGTCGTTCAACCTAGCTTATGTGTTTCCACCGTTTGCTCTCCTGCCTCGGGTGATTGCTCGGATCAAACAGGAGAGGGCTTCAGTAATTCTAATCGCGCCTGCGTGGCCTCGCAGGACTTGGTATGCCGATCTAGTGGACATGTCCTCTGCCGCTGTGGAAGCTTTCATTGAGGCAGGACCTTCTCATTCAGGGACCCTTCCAACACCCAAATCTAGTTTCTCTGCAACTGATTGCTTGAAGATTGAACGCTTGATCTTATCTAAGCGGGGGTTCTCTGATTCGGTCATTGATACTTTGATTCAGGCACGTAAGCCTGTCACCAGAAAGATCTATCATAAGGTATGGCGTAAATATCTTGGTTGGTGCGAATCCAGGGGTTACTCATGTAGTAGAGAAGATTCCTAGGATTTTGTCCTTTCTCCAAGAAGGATTGGAGAAAGGGTTATCAGCGAGTTCCTTAAAAGGACAAATCTCTGCTTTGTCAATTTTTCTACACAAACGTTTGGCAGATATTCCAGACGTTCAGTTTTTTTGTCAAGCTCTAACCAGAATTAAGCTTGTGTTTAGACCAATTGCTCCACCCAGGATTTTGAATTTAGTTCTTAATGTTCTTCAAGGGGTTCCGTTTGAACCCATGAATTCCATAGATATTAAGTTGTTATCTTGGAAAGTTTTTTTATTTTTGGTTGCTATTTCTTCTGCTCGTAGAGTTTCGGAGCTTTCAGCGCTTCAATGTGATTCGCCTTATCTTATTTTCCATTCTGATAAGGTGGTTTTACATACCAAACCTGGTTTTCTTCCCATGGTTGTGTCTAATAAGAATATTAATCAGGAAATTGTGGTTCCTTCATTATGTCCTAATCCTTCTTCTAAGAAGGAGCGTATGTTGCATAACTTGGACGTGGTCCGTGCCCTGAAGTTTTACTTGCAGGCAACTAAGGATTTCCGTCAATCATCTTCATTATTCATTATCTTTTCTGGAAAGCGTAGGGGTCAGAAGGCTACGGCTACCTCCCTTTCTTTTTGGCTGAAGAGTATCATCCGTCTGGTGTATGAGACTGCTGGACAGCAGCCTCCTGAAAGAATTACGGCTCATTCTACTAGGGCTGTGGCTTCCTCATGGGCATTTAAAACGATGCTTCTGTTGAGCAGATTTGCAAGGCTGCAACTTGGTCGTCTCTTCACACTTTTTCCAAATTTTCCAAATTTGATACTTTTGCTTCTTCTGAGGCTGGTTTTGGGAGAAAGGTTCTTCAAGCAGTGGTGCCTTTCGTTTAGGTTCCTGTCTTGTCCCTCCCTTTCATCCGTGTCCTGTAGCTTTGGTATTGTATCCCACAAGTAAGGATGAAATCTGTGGACTCGTCATATCTTGTAGAAGAAAAGGAAATTTATGCTTACCGATAAATTTATTTCTTCTACGATATGACGAGTCCACGGCCCACCCTGTCATTTTAAGACAGGTATATATTATATTTTTTATAAACTTCAGTCACCTCTGCACCTTTGGCTTTTCCTTTCTCTTCCTAACTTCGGTAGAATGACTGGAGGTGGAGGGAAGGGAGGAGCTATATATACAGCTCTGCTGTGGTGCTCTTTGCCACTTCCTGTTAGCAGGAGTTTAATATCCCACAAGTAAGGATGAAATCCGTGGACTCGTCATATTGTAGAAGAAATAAATTTATCAGGTAAGCATAAATTTCCCTTTTTCCTCCGTTACCACTTCTACCTCGTTTAGTGGCCCGCATCAAATAGGAGCAAGCCTTGGCTATTCTGATTGCTCCGTCGTGGCCGCAGAGGATGTGGTTTGTGGATCTGGTGGGGATGTCATCCTCTCCGCCATGGAGGTTACCCTGTCGCAGGGATCTGTTGGAACAGGGTCCCGTTCATCACCAAAATCAAGATTCTCTGAAGCTGACTGCTTGGAGATTGAACGCTTGGTCTTGGCCAAGAGAATTTCCTGAAAGTGTGATTGATACTCTAGTTCAGGCCAGGAAGCCGGTCACTCGTCGCATCTATCATAAGGTGTGGAGGACTTGTCCTGGTGTGAGAGGAATGGATATCCTTGGCACAAGGTGAGGGTATCCATGATTTCTTCTGTTATGTGTGATCAGTCCACGGGTCATCATTACTTCTGGGATATAACTCCTCCCCAACAGGAAATGCAAGAGGATTCACCCAGCAGAGCTGCATATAGCTCCTCCCCAACGACTAGATAGGATGTGTGAGAGGACTATGGTGATTATACTTAGTTTTTATAACTTCAATCAAAAGTTTGTTATTTTACAATAGCACCGGAGCGTGTTATTGCCTCTCTGGCAGAGTTTGAAGAAGAATCTACCAGAGTTTTTACTATGATTTTAACCGGAGTAGTTAAGATCATATTGCTGTTTCTCGGCCATCTGAGGGAGGTAAAAGCTTCAGATCAGGGGACAGCGGGCAGATGAATCTGCATTGAGGTATGTAGCAGTTTTTATTTTCTGAATGGAATTGATGAGAAAATCCTGCCATACCGTTATAATGACATGTATGTATACTCTACACTTCAGTATTCTGGGGATGGTATTTCACTGGAATTACTCTGTTAAAAGTACATTAAACCTTTTTAATAGGTATTTATTATGTTAAACGTTTTTGCTGGAATGTAGAATCGTTTGCATTTTCTGAGGTACTGAGTGAATAAATGTTTGGGCATTATTTTTCCACTTGGCAGTTGCTTGTTTTAATTGTGACAGTTTCGTTTCTCTCTCACTGCTGTGTGTGAGGGGGAGGGGCCGTTTTTGGCGCTCTTTGCTACGCATCAAAAATTTCCAGTCAGTTACTCTTGTATTTCCTGCATGATCCGGTTCATCTCTAACAGAACTCAGGGGTCTTCAAACTTCTTTAGAGGGAGGTAGATTCTCTCAGCAGAGCTGTGAGACTTATATATTGACTGTGATTAAAAACGTTGCTCTGTAATTTTTATGCTTCAAATTTAATTATTGTTACTTTACTAATGGGAACAAACCTTTGCTAAAAGTTGTGTTGTTTTTAAGGATTGATGCTATAACTGTTTTTTCAGTTCATTATTTCAACTGTCATTTAATCGTTTAGTGCTTCTTTGAGGCACAGTACGTTTTTGTTAAATAAGATTGTAACCAAGTTGCAAGTTTATTGCTAGGGTGTTAAACATGTCTGATTCAGAGGAAGATACCTGTGTCATTTGTTCCAATGCCAAGGTGGAGCCCAATAGAAATTTATGTACTAACTGTATTGATGCTACTTTAAATAAAAGCCAATCTGTACAAATTGAACAAATTTCACCAAACAGCGAGGGGAGAGTTATGCCGACTAACTCGCCTCACGTGTCAGTACCTGCATCTCCCGCCCGGGAGGTGCGTGATATTGTGGCGCCTAGTACATCTGGGCGGCCATTACAGATAACATTACAAGATATGGCTACTGTTATGACCGAAGTTTTGGCTAAATTACCAGAACTAAGAGGCAAGCGTGATCACTCTGGGGTGAGAACAGAGTGCGCTGATAATACTAGGGCCATGTCTGATACTGCGTCACAGCTTGCAGAGCATGAGGACGGAGAGCTTCATTCTGTGGGTGACGGTTCTGATCCAAACAGATTGGATTCAGATATTTCAAATTTTAAATTTAAATTGGAGAACCTCCGTGTATTACTAGGGGAGGTTTTAGCGGCTCTTAATGATTGTAACACTGTTGCAATACCAGAGAAATTGTGTAGGTTGGATAAATACTTTGCGGTACCGGCGAGTACTGACGTTTTTCCTATACCTAAGAGACTAACTGAAATTGTTACTAAGGAGTGGGATAGACCCGGTGTGCCGTTCTCACCCCCTCCAATATTTAGAAAGATGTTCCCAATAGACGCCACCACACGGGACTTATGGCAAACGGTCCCTAAGGTGGAGGGAGCAGTTTCTACTTTAGCTAAGCGTACCACTATCCCGGTGGAGGATAGCTGTGCTTTTTCAGATCCAATGGATAAAAGATTAGAGGGTTACCTTAAGAAAATGTTTGTTCAACAAGGTTTTATATTGCAACCCCTTGCATGCATCGCGCCGATTACGGCCGCGGCAGCATTTTGGATTGAGTCTCTGGAAGAGAACCTTAGTTCAGCTACGCTGGACGACATTACGGACAGGCTTAGAGTCCTTAAACTAGCTAATTCATTCATTTCGGAGGCCGTAGTACATTTAACCAAACTTACGGCTAAGAACTCAGGATTCGCCATTCAGGCACGTAGGGCGCTGTGGCTAAAATCCTGGTCAGCTGATGTAACTTCTAAGTCCAAATTAATTAATATACCTTTCAAGGGGCAAACTTTATTTGGGCCCGGTTTGAAAGAAATTATCGCTGACATTACAGGAGGTAAGGGCCACGCCCTGCCTCAAGACAAAGCCAAAGCTAAGGCTAGACAGTCTAATTTTCGTCCCTTTCGGAATTTCAAAACAGGAGCAGCACCAACTTCCACTGCACCAAAACAGGAAGGAGCTGTTGCTCGTTACAGACAAGGCTGGAAACCTAACCAGTCCTGGAACAAGGGCAAGCAGGCCAGGAAACCTGCTGCTGCCCCAAAGACAGCATGAATCGAGGGCCCCCGATCCGGGACCGGATCTAGTGGGGGGCAGACTCTCTCTCTTCGCCCAGGCTTGGGCAAGAGATGTTCAGGATCCCTGGGCGCTAGAGATCATATCTCAGGGATACCTTCTAGACTTCAAATTCTCTCCCCCAAGAGGGAGATTTCATCTGTCAAGGTTGTCAACAAACCAGATAAAGAAAGAAGCGTTTCTACGCTGTGTACAAGATCTGTTATTAATGGGAGTAATCCATCCGGTTCCGCGGTCGGAACAAGGACAAGGGTTTTACTCAAACCTGTTTGTGGTTCCCAAAAAAGAGGGAACTTTCAGGCCAATCTTGGATTTAAAGATCCTAAACAAATTCCTAAGAGTTCCATCGTTCAAAATGGAAACTATTCGAACAATCTTACCCATGATCCAAAAGGGTCAGTACATGACCACAGTGGATTTAAAGGATGCTTACCTTCACATACCGATTCACAAAGATCATTACCGGTATCTAAGGTTTGCCTTCTTAGACAGGCATTACCAGTTTGTAGCTCTTCCATTCGGATTGGCTACGGCTCCAAGAATCTTCACAAAGGTTCTGGGTGCCCTTCTGGCGGTACTAAGACCGCGAGGAATTTCGGTAGCTCCGTACCTAGACGACATTCTGATACAAGCTTCAAGCTTTCAAATTGCCAAGTCTCATACAGAGTTAGTTCTGGCATTTCTAAGGTCGCATGGATGGAAAGTGAACGAAAAGAAGAGTTCTCTCTTCCCTCTCACAAGAGTTCCATTCTTGGGGACTCTTATAGATTCTGTAGAAATGAAGATTTATCTGACAGAAGACAGATTAACAAAGCTTCTAAATGCATGCCGTGTCCTTCATTCCATTCAACTCCCGTCAGTAGCTCAATGCATGGAGGTGATCGGCTTAATGGTAGCAGCAATGGACATAGTACCCTTTGCACGTCTACATCTCAGACCGCTGCAATTGTGCATGCTGAGTCAGTGGAATGGGGATTACTCAGACTTGTCCCCTACTCTGAATCTGGATCAAGAGACCAGAAACTCTCTTCTATGGTGGCTTTCTCGGCCACATCTGTCCAGGGGGATGCCATTCAGCAGGCCGGACTGGACAATTGTAACAACAGACGCCAGCCTACTAGGTTGGGGCGCTGTCTGGAATTCTCTGAAGGCTCAGGGACAATGGAGTCAGGAGGAAAGTCTCCTGCCAATAAACATTCTGGAATTGAGAGCAGTTCTCAATGCCCTTCTAGCTTGGCCTCAGTTAAAAACTCGGGGGTTCATCAGGTTTCAGTCGGACAACATCACGACTGTAGCTTACATCAACCATCAGGGAGGGACAAGAAGCTCCCTAGCAATGATGGAAGTATCAAAGATAATTCGCTGGGCAGAGTCTCACTCTTGCCACCTGTCAGCAATCCACATCCCGGGAGTGGAGAACTGGGAGAGGCGGATTTCTTGAGTCGCCAGACTTTTCATCCGGGGGAGTGGGAACTTCATCCGGAGGTCTTTGCCCAAATACTTCGACGTTGGGGCAAACCAGAGATAGATCTCATGGCGTCTCGCCAGAACGCCAAACTTCCTCGCTACGGGTCCAGATCCAGGGATCCGGGAGCGGTTCTGATAGATGCTTTGACAGCACCTTGGAACTTCGGGATGGCTTATGTGTTTCCACCCTTCCCGCTGCTTCCTCGATTGATTGCCAAAATCAAACAGGAGAGAGCATCAGTGATTCTAATAGCGCCTGCATGGCCACGCAGGACTTGGTATGCAGATCTAGTGGACATGTCATCCTGTCCGCCTTGGTCTCTACCTCTAAGACAGGACCTTCTGATACAGGGTCCATTCAAACATCAAAATCTAACTTCTCTGAAGCGGACTGCTTGGAAATTGAACGCTTGATTTTATCAAAACGTGGGTTTTCTGAGTCGGTTATTGATACCCTGATACAGGCTAGGAAGCCTGTTACAAGAAGGATTTACCATAAGATATGGCGTAAATACCTATACTGGTGCGAATCCAAAGGTTACTCCTGGAGTAAGGTTAGGATTCCTAGGATATTGTCCTTTCTACAAGAAGGTTTAGAAAGGGGTTTATCGGCTAGCTCATTAAAGGGACAGATCTCAGCTCTGTCCATCTTGTTACACAGGCGTCTGTCAGAAAATCCAGACGTCCAGGCCTTTTGTCAGGCTTTAGCTAGGATCAAGCCTGTGTTTAAAACGGTTGCTCCGCCATGGAGTTTAAACCTTGTTCTTAACGTTCTACAAGGAGTTCCGTTTGAACCCCTTCATTCCATTGATATAAAGTTGTTATCTTGGAAAGTGTTATTTTTAATGGCTATTTCTTCGGCTCGGAGAGTCTCTGAGTTATCAGCTTTACATTGTGATTCTCCTTATTTGATTTTTCATTCAGATAAGGTAGTTCTGCGTACAAAACCTGGGTTCTTACCTAAGGTAGTCATTAACAGGAACATCAATCAAGAGATCGTGGTGCCTTCCCTGTGCCCGAATCCTTCTTCAAAGAAGGAACGTCTTCTACACAATCTGGATGTAGTTCGTGCCCTCAAGTTCTACTTGCAGGCAACTAAGGATTTTCGACAAACGTCTTCCCTGTTTGTCGTGTACTCTGGTCAGAGGAGAGGTCATAAGGCTTCGGCTACCTCTCTCTCCTTCTGGCTTCGTAGCATAATTCGTTTAGCCTATGAGACTGCTGGACAGCAGCCTCCTGAAAGAATTACAGCTCATTCTACTAGAGCTGTTGCTTCCACTTGGGCCTTTAAGAATGAGTCCTCTGTTGAACAGATTTGCAAGGCTGCAACTTGGTCTTCGCTTCATACTTTTTCCAAATTTTACAAATTTGACACTTTTGCTTCTTCGGAGGCTATTTTTGGGAGAAAGGTTCTTCAGGCAGTGGTTCCTTCTGTATAATGAGCCTGCCTATCCCTCCCGTCATCCGTGTACTTTTGCTTTGGTATTGGTATCCCAGAAGTAATGATGACCCGTGGACTGATCACACATAACAGAAGAAAACATAATTTATGCTTACCTGATAAATTCCTTTCTTCTGTTGTGTGATCAGTCCACGGCCCGCCCTGTTTTTTAAGGCAGGTAAATATCTTTTAAATTATACTCCAGTCACCACTTCACCCTTGGTTTCTCCTTTCTCGTTGATTCTTGGTCGAATGACTGGGAGTGACGTAGAGGGGAGGAGCTATATGCAGCTCTGCTGGGTGAATCCTCTTGCATTTCCTGTTGGGGAGGAGTTATATCCCAGAAGTAATGATGACCCGTGGACTGATCACACAACAGAAGAAAGGAATTTATCAGGTAAGCATAAATTATGTTTTTGTCCTTCCTCCAGGATGGGTTGGAGAAGGGTCTTGTCGCTAGTTCCTTTTAAAGGACAGATTTCAGTCTTGTTGCATAGGAGGCTCGCTGAGCTTCCTGATATTTCAGTCTTTTGTTTAGGCTCTGTTGAGAATCAGGCCTGTTTTTAGACACTCCGCTCCCCCATGGAGCTTAAACTTGGTCCTCAAGGTGGTGCAGAGGGTTCCATTTAAGCTAGGGATGCACCGAAATTTCGGCAACCGAAATTTTCGGCCAAAAATGGGCCTATCCTATTTCGGCCGAAAGAGAAGCAAGCTGTCCGAAAATTGCATGTTACATTTGTGCCACACTTGCTGGCCGCCGCTGCTAACCGCATCCACCCACACCTAAATTTAGACCGGTGCAACTAGAGGCTTTCTAGGCCATTAGGTTACTAAACTACATTTCCCACAATGCCACTCACGCATGAACAGCACAGCCTCCTCCCTCCCTTCCTATCTAGAGCGGTTTGTTTCAGAAGAATCTGCAGTGCGTGCACTTCCTGAAAGGCGCTCCAGTATTTTGCTGATTTAGTGCTGACCTTAGTGAGGAGGAAGAGTTGCTCCGGTGCAGGTTCAGCTCTGTTAGAGACAATGGAGGTTTGATTTACAGCAGCCTAAAACTTAGCAACCCCCCTCTACCTCCAGGCACTACAAAGCTGTAAATCAAACCTCTGTTGTCTCTAAGGGAGCTGAACTGCTGAACCGGAGCAACTCTTCCTCCACACTAACAGCAGGTTAAACTCTTCCTCCTTACTAAGCAGCAGCAGTTAACCCTTAGGCAGCAAAAACTGCAATACTCTAGTCCTCAATCAAAGTCCCATAGGCAGGATAATAGCATATGTGGAACACCTTCCTGATTTAATTTTAGTCAGCTGACATGGGAACTGAAGTTAAAAGATATTACTAATGCTGCTTTTAAGGATCCACTATTTTTTATTTTTTGTTATAGAGCACAAGTATTTATCAGAACTGTCATTTACATAAGTGCCTTAAACAGAGAGCTGCCACTCACATATGTGAATGACAACTCTGTATAAAGCACTTATGTTACTGTCTTCTCTCTATAAAACACTTCTGTAAATTACAGCTCTGTATTAGCACAGCTCTCTGAATAATGCACTTCTATTACTAATAACATCTCTCTGTATAATGATCTTACGTTACTAAAAGCTCTTTGTATAAGGCACCTCTGTTACTGACACCACTTTGTTGTATAAGGCTCTTCTGTTACTGTCTGCTCCCTGTATAATGAACTTCTGTTACTGGATTCTCTCTATATAAGGTACTTATGTTACTGGCTGCTCTCTGTATAAGGCATTTCTGTGAATTACAGCTATGTGTACTGTGAATGACAGCTCTCTGTAAAAGACACTTATGTGAATCACATCTCTCTGTATAAAGCACTAAGGTACACTATTAATAGAGAGAGCTGTAATAAGCACCAGTGCATTATACAGAGAGCTGTCATTCACAGAAGAGGCTTATACAGAGAGTTGTAATTTACACAACTGTTTTATACAGAGAGAAGACAGTAACATAAGTGCTTTAAACAGAGAGCAGCCAGTATCAAAAGAGCCTTATACAAAGTGCTGTCAGTAACATATGTGCCTTATACAGAGAGATGTCAGTAACAGAAGTCTTATACAGAGAGATGTTAGTAACAGAAGAGAGTTTTATACAGAGAGCTGTTAGTAACAAGAGCCTTATAAAGAGAGATGTTAAGTAACAGGAGAGCTTTATACAGAGAGGTGCTAGCAACTGAAGAGCCTTATACAGAGAACTGTCAGTAAAAGATGAGCTTCCAACAAATAAATATCAATAGCAAACTTAGAAGAGTCTTATACAGAGATTTGTTTAAATGGATAGTTAACACAAAATTTTTCTTTCATAATTTAGATAGAGCATGTGTTTTTAAACAACTTTCTAATTTACTTCTATTAATTTTTTCTTGGTTCTCTTGGTATTTTTATTTTAAAAAGTTGGAATGTAAGCTAAGAAGCCAACCCATTTCTGGAGCACTATTTAATATCAACAATTATTCTTCATTCAGTCCTATATAATGGAAACAGATTTAACAGATTTTTATTTATATTGGTTTATTAAGTTTATTTTCTGTCTAATTTTGGTGAGTTACTTTCAATAAAAGTGTGGTTATTTATTTTAATGGCTTGTAGTTTTTAATTTTAGAGTAATTAAATTCATTAAAAAGTCTAATATTATTAATACAATTATAGAAAAAACCTATTTTAAAATCATTTGGGAAAAAGGTCATTTTTGGTTTTCGGCCAAGGGCATCCTGAATTTTCGGTTTCGGTCCAGAATTTTCATTTCGGTGCATCCCTAGTTTAAGCCTATGCTTTCTAATGACATTAAGATTCTGTCCTTGAAGGGCCTCTTCCTATTGGCTAATGCATCGGCGCGCAGAGTCTCTGAACTGGCGGCCTTGTATTTTGAGCCTCCTTATCTGGTATTTCATGCAGATAAGGCTGTTCTTCGCACCGGTTTGGGGCTTATTTCCAAGGTGGTGTCTAACCATAACATCAATCGGGAAATAGTTGTTCCTCCTTTGTGTCCTAACCCTTCCTCTTTGAAGGAGAGGTTACTTCATAACTTGGATGTGGTTCGTGCCTTGAAGTTCTATCTTCAGGCTACAAAGGATTTCATCTCTTTTTTTTGGTGTTTTTGGGAAGGGCAGAGAGCTTAGCCTATGAGACAGCGGCACATAAGCCTCCTCAGAGGATCACGGCTCATTCAACTAGAGCTGTGGCTTCTTCTTGGGCCTTTAAGAATGAGGTCTCTATGGAGCAGTTTTGTAAGGCAGCTACCTGGTCCTCCTTACATACTTTTACAAAATGTTACAAATTTTACGTTTTTGCGAGAAATGTGTTGCAGGCTGTGGAGCCCTCAGATTAGGGTCCGCCTCCTTTTGTCCTCTCGTTTTAATTCAGTGTCCTCTAGAGCTTGGGTATTTGTTTCCCTCAAGTAATGAATGAAGCAGTGGACTCTCCTCCCCTCTAGATGGATAACATAAATTATGCTTACCTGATAAGTTCATTTCCATTGTGGGGAGGAGAGTACACTGCTCCTGCCCGTAGCTCCGTTGGGCGGACCTAAATTAATCTTATCTTCTGGCACCATTTATACCCTGATATTTCTCCTACTGTTCCTTGTTCCCTCGGCAGAATGACTGGGGGTTGAGGGGAGTGGGGTAGGTATTTAAGCCTTTGGCTGGGGTGTATTTGCCTCCTCCTGGTGGCCCGGTTCTTATTTCCCACAAGTAATGAATGAAGCCGTGGACTTTCCTCCCCACGATGGAAATTAAATTATCAGGTAAGCATAATTCATGTTTTTAAGCAACTTTCCAATTTACTTTTATCACCAATTTTGCTTTGTTCTCTTCATAATCTTAGTTTAAAACTAAACCTAGGAGGTTCATATGCTTATTTCTTAGACCTTGAAAGCCGCCTCCTAATCTGAATGCATTTTGACAGTTTTTCACCACTAGAGGGCATTAGTTAATGTGTTAAATATACATAATATTGAGCTCATGCACGTGAAGTTACCTAGGAGTGAGCACTGATTGGCTTAAATGCAAGTCTTGTCAAAAGAACTGAAATAAGGGGCCAGTTTGCAGAGGCTTAGATACAAGGTAATTACAGAGGTAAAACATGTATTAATATAACTGTGTTGGTTATGCAAAATTGGGAAATGGTTGATAAAGGGATTATCTATCTTTTTAAACAAAAAAAATTCTGGTGTTGACTGTCCCTTTTAAGCCTTTTCCTGTATTTAAAACATTAGGGTTAGATTATGAGTAGCAAGGTCTATCGCAGCTCTATGCGCGTGTCGGATGAAGCACGCATATCACAGGTTGAAAGTAAACTTGTTTTCTGAGCGCATTTGAATTTAACTTGTGTCTGGCAGAGCTCTGGCTAACTGTTACGCTCGGCTAAGCTGCACAAAACACATATATAGAGAGATCACTCCACTCATATTCTAGCCCTAAATAGCTAGAACAGATAATCTATTGTGGAACAAGAAAGCTAATTGTGGGATTTTCATAAAAAAATTATCTACCATAAAAACTGTATGTTATCTGAGGCTAATGAGCAGAATCATGCAGTATATTGCTACATTTAATTTCACAATACAAAAGCTTAAAAGGGTGTTGAAAAGCAAAAATAAAATGCTCTGATTTGTTGATTTGAAAAAAGATATTTGTAACCCCTTTCTGGAGGGTGAACACTTATTTGGCAAAGAGCACTATTGCAAGGTCATGACTGGTAGTAATACCATATACTACTGCCTTATAGACTCGTTTAAGGACATTTGATTTTTAAACTGGCTTAGAGTCTGTGTTAAATTCCAAATAATAATAATTCTGGTTGCTTTTAGCAAAAGCTAAAATTGAGCATTAAAAAACTTAATACACATCTAAGGGAAAATTACCTTAAAGGGACATGAAGCCCAAATTTTTTCTTTCATGATTCAGATTGAGAATACAATTGTAAACAACTTTCCAATTTACTTCTATTATCTAATTTGCTTCATTCTTTAGATAAATTTTTGGTGAAGAAATAGCAAAGCACATGGGTGAGCCAATCGCACGAGGCATCTATGTGCAGCCACCAATCAGCAGCTACTGAACCTATTTAGATATACCTTTCAACA